>NW_008352327.1:348380-372558 GCF_000622305.1 Nannospalax galili
AGGGGGGCCCACTTTACCTACATGCAGGCAATGCACGCATACACATAAAATAAAAATAATAAATTTTAAAAAATCCCCATTTCAGGCCGGGCATGGTGATGCACGCCTTTAATCTCAGCACTCAGGAGGCAGAGGCAGGTGGATCTCTGAGTTCAAGGCTGGCCTGGTCTACATAGTGAGTTCCAGAACAGCTGGGGCTACAGGGAGACCCTGTCTCAAAAAAGACAAAAGAAATCCCCATTTCATTTCGAAATATATCGTTTCATACAGAAAAACTCATCTTTAATGCAAATAACACTTAGGTGTTTGCACATGCATCTCTAATCTCTGTATATCTGATTATTACTAGTCACAGTTGGTTACTTTCTGAGATCCTTGGCACCTGAGCATGGATATATACTCATCAGGTAGATTTCAATGGTAATGTTCTTCATATCTACTAATTCACAAGAAGCAAATTTTTATACTTCTTCCTCAAATATAATTCATTTTTTTATTTATTGATTTTTTTGGTGTATATTTCATACAGAACATTCCAAACAATCTTATTCATCTTTATACCCGCATCCCAAATGGTACCCTCCCATAGCCTCCCCCCCAACACTGGAGCCCATTTACTGACATCCCTGTTACTGTCCACTGTGTTGTCAGTGCCCCAGTGCAAGTCTGTCCGTTGAGTCTAGTCAACCTATCTAGAGTCCCTCGTTTTAGGAAGATCAGCTCTTCCTCATCTAGCAGCAATCGGTTGCCAACATTCCTTTAGATAAGATTGGGGTCTGCTGTTCATTTTCCCAGTTCTACGCTGGGTTACTGTCTGGGAGTCTCTTGGGCCACCCTGGCCAAAAACTCAAAAGAAGGTATCTCTTGTCTGGCATTATTTCTTTTTATGTAGCCTTTAGCTATACACGTGGACTCTTAAAGAAGTACACTGATCACTTTAATCTTTGGTTATACTTTCCTTTTGGGTGTTTAAGACCATACAGTTGGCCCAAATAAACCAATTTATTTTTACTCTTAAGATCATTTGAGGATCTGTTCCTTAGGGGTCACATGGGCTTGGCAGAAGCCCCTGGCTCCTTTGTTTACCAGGTCTGTCTATGTGAAGATAAATCAAAGGTCCTGCTCGACAGTGCCTGGCTTCACTTGGAAGCATGGATGAGATGTTTCCTTTGAGCTGACAGTAACAGTGTGGAGAACCCTTAAAAAACTAAAAGTTAACTTACCATTTAACCGAGTTATACAACTCCTTGGCATATATCCAAAGAACTCATCCTATTGCATGGACACTTATACATCCATGTTTGTTGCTGTTCTTTTCACAATAGCTAAGAGATGGAAGCGACCTTCCTTCTCTCCTTCTTTCCTTCTTTCCTTCCTTCCTCCTCTTCCTCCCTCCCCTTCTCTTCCTTTTTTGCCAAACACTTTTTTGACACCCCAAAATACCAAGTACATAAAGATCTTTACTACTGAAAAAATTAGTCTGTAAAAAGATGTTTCATTTTAGGAATAAACTTGACTAAATTTTTTTTTTTTTGGTCTTTCTTGAGACAGGGTCTCCTTGTAGCCCCAGCTGTCCTGGAACTCACTACGTAGACCAGGCTGGCCTTGAACTCACAAAGATCTGCCTGCCTCTGCCTCCCAAGTGCTGGGATTAAAGGCATGCACCACCACACCCGGTGATGATTAACTTTTAAAATGGCTTCTTTTATGTAAATAATTTATTATATCCCTCAGGTTCTTTTTAGAACAGTGGCTATGATGGTTCCAAACTACGCCCTTATAGCAGAAATCTCCCTTTACTCCTATGGATTTTTGAATGCAAAACCTCTATCTGTGAAGATAGTAATGACCTACAGGCTTTGCTCAGAGCAGCTGTCATCACAGTTTCACTATGACTATGGAATGCGAGCAGTGAAAGCAGTTTTAGTGGCAGCTGGAAACCTAAAATTAAAATACCCAAATGAAAATGAGGATATACTGGTAAGTATTAATTAAATATGTTTATTGTGAACATTTCAGTGAAAAGATGGCTTCTTCAGTGAGATCAGTCAGGATCTGTATATATGCAACTGAGGGGGTTGTTGCTTTAAGTTCTTTTATATAAGATTGAAATTCCAATTTTAGCTCATTTATTGCACTTAATACAAGAGGCTTTAGGTTTGATAAGCATAGTATTAGTTTTTATTATGGAATTCTGTAAGCAATACAATATGAGCAAAATAAACTTTGACTTTTGTCTGGGGGGTGTACAGTGAATATATAAGTTCAGGTAATTAACTTACATTGTCCTTTTTGTGATTTTAGCTTCTTCGCTCAATTAAAGATGTAAATGAACCAAAGTTTCTATCACATGACATACCCTTATTTAATGGAATAACAAGTGACTTATTTCCTGGTATTAAACTCCCTGAAGCTGACTATAATGTAAGTGAACCCACAAGGGTGACTTACTCTGTACAATAAATTCAGCTGATGACTTTGTCACTTATAAAATTCTATTGAAGTAGTGAAATTATTTTGTTTGTAGCATAGCATTGTAAGGGGAGTTTCCCTATTCTTCAAAAACCTGTGAAAGAGTTTGAGAAGCAGTGGTGTTGATTCTTTAAAGGTTTGGTAAAACCTCCTCTGAGCCTTGGCTTTTCATCAATGAAAGACATTTGATTCTTGACTCAGTTTCCTTAATCCTTATTGGTCTGTTCAGACCTCTTCTTTATTTGAGGTACAGCCTTGGTAGGTTACATACTTCTAGATATTTATCCATTTTCATAGGTTTTCTGATTTGTTGGCGTATAATTATTCATAGTTTTCTCATACGATCTTTTGTGTATCTGTTACTTGTGTTAGTATCAGTATGTCTTTTATCTTTCATTTCTGATTTTATTTATTTTACCCCTTTTTCTTAGTCTAGCTAAGAGTTTCTTAGATTTGGTTTTCCTTCTCCTTGCCATCTCATCTTCTTTTCTTCCTCCTTCCTTCTTCTTCTATCTTCCAGTGCAAGAAATTGAACCCAGGATGTTGCACATGCTAAGCAAGTGCTCTACCACTGGGCTACATTCCCAACCAATTTAGTTTATTAAAAAATAAACCATTAGTTTCATTGACCTTTCCTATTGTTGTTGTTATTGCCTTTTTTAGTCTCTGTAACTTATTTCTGCTCTGATCTAATCCCAGCTACTCTGGAAACTGAGGCATAAGGAATACAATTTCAAGGCCTATCGATAACAGAATGAGTTAAAGCCAACCAGGGTAGTCTAGCATGACCTTGTCTCAAAATTTAAAAAAATTAAAATTAGGCTCAGTAGTAGTGTGTTCACCTAACATCCTTAATGACCTACCTTCAAGCCCCAGTACCAAAAAAGATGTTTGATTTCTCCTTTAATTTCTTCTTCGAAGAATAGTTTGTTCAGGAACATACCGTTCAATTTAAACATTGTTAATTTTCTGTGGTTCTTCTTGATATTGATTGCTGGTTTCAAACTATTGTGTTAAAAATGATACCTGATACGATTCTGAGTTTAAATGTGTTAAGGTTTGATTTGTAGATTAATATACAGTCCATCCTGTAAATATTTTATGCATACTTGCAAATGGGTAGAATGTTCTGTGTATGCCTGTTAGCTCCATTTAGACTAAACTGTAGTCCAAGTTCATTGTTGGCTTATTGGTTTTATGTTTGGATTACCTGGTCAATGTTGATCAGATCTCTTAATATTTGCTTTATATAATTAGGTGCTGGGTATATATTTATTATTGTTATATCTTCTTGAAAAATTGACCTTTTCATCATTGTTGAAGACTTTCTTTGACTTTTTTCTTTTTACAGTTTTTGACCTACAGTCTATTTTGTCTAAAATAAGCATAGCTATCCCTCTTACTTTATATTTTTATTTGTACAGAATATCTTTTCTCTCTATTCAGTTTCAATCTATAAATGTTTTAGAAGATGAAATGAGCAGCAAATATTTTGGTCTTATTTTTAATCCATTCGTCATTTTGTGTGTCCTTTTATTAGAGAGTTTAATCCATTTACATTCAAACTAATGACAAGCATTTTAAATTTTTATTTTGTTGGGAGCTGGGGGGCGTGCCACAGTGTACATGTGCAGGTCAGAGAAAACTTTGCAGGAGTCAGTTCTCTCCTTCTACCATGTGGGTCCCTCAGGTTGCTATACTTGGTTGGTGGCAGATGCCTTTACCCACTGAGTCATCTCTCCAATCCTAAAGTAATTATTGTTATTTAAGGAGTAACAGGCTATTTTGTTAATTGTTTCCTACCTGTACTTGTTTCTTTTCCACATTTCTTTTGTTGTTTGAAGGTTTTCCATAGTGGTATGCTTTAGATCTTTTGTGTATTATAGCTTTTGCCATTGCCTTGAGGTTTACATAAAACAAATTTATAGCTGGCTCTTTTAAGTTGGTAGCAACTTTAATTGCATACACATACTATACTTTCACTTTTATTTCTCCTATACTTTATATTTTTGATGTCACACTTTTTTTAATGTTTATGAGTGTATTGCCTGCGTGTATATGAGTGCACCTGTGTTGTGCAATGCCGTGGAGGTCAGAAGAGGGTTTCGGATTCCCCTGGAACTGAAGTTAAGGACGGTTCATAGTCGCCATGTGGGTGCTGGGAATCGAACCTGGGTCCTCTGCAAGAGCAGTCAGTGCTCTTAACCTCTGAGCCATCTCTCCAGCCCCCTGATGTCACACTTTATAACTTCTTATAGTTTGTGTCACTAACAAGTTATTATACTTCTAATTGTTTTGCCTTTAATAGTTTTGCCATTTAATCTTTATACTAGAGATAGAAGAGATAAACTAGAAGAGATATACTAGAGATAGAGTTTTATTCCTTCATATATTTCATATTCTATACAGTTATATTATAGGTCCTTCTGTCCAGCAGGATGTTGAGTTCTAAACATCTTGAGGCTAAAGATGTTCTCTCTCAATGCCTTTCCAGGTGAATCCTTGGTCATTACATGGTCAATAAAAACATGGACAGTATGAAGAACTATCTTTGCTTGAGGATCTTCCAGATTAAAATCAATTGTATCTGCTTATATAACCATTAAAAACTCAATTAATTTATCCTTAGTTGGCAAAGTCTCTGTCAATTGCAGGCCAATTCAAAATGCCCATCATTTCCAGACTTTTAAAAAGCTATAGCTGTGGGGCTGGAGAAATGGCTCAGTAGTTAAGAACTGACTGCTCTTGCAGAGTACCCGGGTTCAATTCCCAGAACCACCATGGCAGCTAACAACCATCCCTAACTCCAGTTCCAGGGAATCCAATGCCCTCTTCTGACCTCTGTGGACATTGCATTACATGGGTGTACTTACGCACATGCAGGCAATACACTCATACACTTAACATAAAAATAAAATATTTTTTAAAAGCTATAGCTGTGTTCACCTCTTTCTGAAATTAAGTTCTTTCAGAATTATTTGCATCTGAGGTGCCTTATGTATGTTTAATTTTTAGGATTAGTTTTAGATTTCCTGTTTATTTCTAGTTATTATAATATGAAGAATAGTCTGGCATATTCTCCTGTATCTTAACCAAAAACAGAATTCTGAGACACTATTAAAAAGAATTGATTCTATGCCTGTGGGCATGTTTTTTATCCCAGCACTTGGGAGGCAGAGGCAGATGGATCTCTGTGAGATTGAGGCCAGCCTGGCCACCATAGTAAGTCCAGGCCTCCTGGGGCTACAGGAAGATGCTATCTTAAAAAAGACCAAAAAAGAGTTGATTGTGTACAGCACACATCCAATGCTAGGATGCTGTGACCATTAATAACTTACACTGATGTATTAAAGGTAGTTGAGCTCTATTTGTTCCCCATTCTTAATTTGAAAAAATAAAGCTTTTGTCTGATATAATTTGAAGTAACATTTTATAGAAATACATTCCATTTATTGTTTTTTCAGGAATTTTTAGAATGTGCTCATGAAGCCTGCCAAGTACATAATCTTCAGCCTGTTAATTTTTTTCTTGAAAAAATGATTCAGACATATGAAATGATGATAGTTCGACATGGGTAAGATTATAGATTATCTGCCATAGTTTGACATTGTTTTTAATTAAACTAAAAGTGATGAACCAAAATAAGCAACAAATTTTATATATTAGGTGGGCTAGGGAGCAAATAATTCCTTCTCAAGAGCTTACAACACAAAGTACAAAACCAGGACTGCTGCTGCATGCCTACAATCCCAGTTGATGGGCAGCTGAGGCAGAAGGATCTTGAGTTCCAGACCAGCTTATACACATATACCAAGATCCTGTCTCAGAAATTGAATAAATAAATACAGCTAACTAATTATTTTAACAAATTATTTTAATAAATTATAAAAAGTTGGCATCTAAACAGTAATTATTTTAATAAATTAAAAAATAAATAAGAATAAATTCAGCTGGGCATGTGAAGCCCCCATTTCCAGACATGGATTTACTGTAAAACTAATGGAATTTAAACTTCAGGTCCTCTTATGGGAAACCACTGAAGGAGCCATAAATATTTTATGTACATAATTTATTTTTATAAGGTATCATTAAAATGGATATGACATTTGTATTCATAATTATATATGTATTTTCCTCTCAAATTGTATAATCTTTAAAATATTATTATTTTTATTTTATGTGTATATTGCCTGCATGTGTGTAAGTGCACCTGTGTCATGCAGTGCCCACAGAAGTCAGAAGAGGGCGTTAGATCCCCTGGAGCTGGAGTCAAGGACGGTGGTTAGCCACCATGTGAGTGCTGGGAATTGAACTGGGTCCTCTGCGAGAGCAGTCAGTGCTATTAACTGCTGAGCCATCTCTCCAGCACTTCAAATTGTATAATCTTAAAGCTCCTTATAACATCTTGGATTTATTTCTGCTTGATTTTGTTTCTTGGGAAGGTGGGCCTTCTAGTCAGATGTTCTCTTGGGAATTTGATTTAACCTTTTGAAAGGTCTTTCCATTTTCATTTTCTTCCCTCACCATGCATGAAGTAAACAGAAAGTTACTTAGTAACTGAGGAATGATTTCAGCCTGTTTCTTGCTTATAGAAAGTTGGCATCTAAACAGTCATGATTTTATAGGACAGGGTTTGGAAAAATCACTTTGTGCAGATTTTCAGACATATATAAAAATGAGAGAATAATACAATCAATTCTCATGAATCCAATACTTAAGAATCATTTGAAATCTGGAGCATCAATTTTTGTTTTTAAGCTAGATGCAGGAGATGGAAATCAGTAGACTCCTTCAGAAATTTCATCGGCTGTTATCTGTTTTATTCTAGGCAACTCACTAAGTACAGTTTTTTGTTTTTGTTTTTTATTTATTTTATGTGTATGAATGTATTGCCTGCATCTGTGTAAGTACACCCGTGTTGTGCAATGCCCACAGAGGTCAGAAGAAGGTGTCAGATCCCCTGGAACTGGAGTTACTGACAGTTATTAGCCGCCATGTGGTGCTGTGAATCAAACCCAGGTCCTTCACAAGAGCAGCCAGTGCTCTTAACCACTGAACCATCTCTCTAGCCCCCCTAACTACAATTTTTATTAAATCATATCTTTCTAAATTTTCTTGTGATAACCTTTTGAGGCCTACTTGACTTCACACTTTAGTATATTTTCTTTGAATTATGTTTTCCTCCTGAAATGATTATAGTAGTCTTCCCTTACTACAGTTTCATTTTCTATTGTTTCAGTTACCCATGATCACTGCATCCTGAAAATACTAAAGGGATAATTTCATATTTTGAGAGAGACAATTGCCACATAATTTTATTATAGTATATTGTTGTAATTGTTCTATTTTATTACTAGTTATTTTTTGTCTCTTACTGTGTGGTTTATAAATTAAGCTTTATCATAATTTTGAATATATAGGAAAGAAAATAGTATTATATACAATTCTGTACTACCCATGGTTTGGGGCATCTACTGACCTTAACATAACTCTCATAGATTAGGGGACTTCTGTACTAGGAACCACATTAATCTTTCATAGATTTTAATAATGTGATAAAATAACCATGCCCTCAATTTGACCCTTGATGCCAAGTTCACTTTTTGTTGTTGAAAAGTTTTCTTAATTTTCTACAAATTGGGCATGACAATAATGTGCCTTGTTCAATCTACAGGTTGCTGAACTGCTGGACTCCCTCTATTCTCTTTCACACTTGCTTTTAGAGAGGGCTCTTTTTCTTCCATCCTCTGGGTTCATCTCTTAGTTTCTTGTTAAATCAAACAAGTTCCTTCCATTATATACTGATAATCCTGTGTTTATTATCCTTTCCCCCCTAAAACTCCAATTTCATTAATTGTGTTATCTATCTTCTAAGTTATCTAAAGGACTTAAATCACCAAACATTTCATTTTTGCATAATAACAATTGTCAATCTTTTAACCACTGGTGTTAATTTGACACCTATGACCTGGCTTCTAAGACAACATCATATATTTTGGTTTTCTTTTATTATAACAAGAACATCCTCCTTTTTGTAGATACTGATAGCTGCCATTAGAACAGACAAGGGTAGTCTGTAGGGACAACCAGTACCAACTCTTAGTGACTTGTAAAGCAAAGGCTTATTTCTCATTCCTACTGCATGCCCATTATAGGTTAGAAGGGAGACCCTGCTTATCATAGTCACAAAGGGCCCTAGCTGTTAGAATAGCTACCATCTCAACATTGCGAATCACATTCTTGCTAGAGGGGTGAGTCAGTTCTCTTATTGGCAGTTATCTACCTTTGCTTAGGAGTAATACTTATGCATTTTCTTTTATTGCTTATTGGTTGTAACTAGTCACCTAGTGTTTCCACAGGAGTGGTGAGGAGTCCCGTGTATGCCAGGTGATCTAGAAATCTTTGGTAAAAAGAACTTGTAACTACTATAGCAAATGAAAGCTTTAGAAACAGAAATTTTCCCCACACATTTTTAAGAGACTCTAAGCCTTGGCTTTTATTTCAAGAATGTAGAGATAAAGGCTGGAGAGCTGCCTCTGCAGTTAAGACTACTGTCTGCTCTTGCAGAGGACCTGGGCTCGATTCCTAGCACCCACATGACAGCTAACAACCATCTCTAATTCCAGTTCCAGGGGAAACTGAAGCCCTCCTCTGACCTCTGTGGGCATTGCACAACACGAATGCACTTAAATACATGGAGGCAATAATACACTCATACACATAAAATAAAAATAAGTAAAATAAAATACTTAAAAAAGAATATAGAGATAATAAACTTTCATTGTCATTTAGAGACTTTTTATTATAGTCTATTTTTGATTATATGAATGTGGAAAATTCAGTGTAGAATCAATTCAGAAGTTAAATGTATTTTCATCATATCTGAGAAAATGTTTTAGAAATTTTAAGATTACTTATAGTAATTACCACAGGGCAATGCTTTATATTGGTCTAAATAATTTTGTCAAATTATTTGTCCTTTATAGTTTTATGTTAGTAGGAGAGCCTTTTGCTGCTAAGACGAAAGTTCTGCACATGCTGGCTGATACTTTAACTCTTATGAATGAACGTGGCTATGGAGAGGAAGAAAAGGTCATTTATAGAACTATAAACCCAAAATCAATTACTATGGGCCAACTCTTTGGGCAGTTTGACCCAGTGTCTCATGAGGTAATCTACAAGATAATATTCTCTACTGTAGAAAATGCATATTAAAGCAAAAATATTAGAAATAATTCTGTACTTTTACTGCTAAGTCTGGTTTTATGAAGGGAGCTTTCTCCAATTTTCCCTTTTATCCTTAGTGGACAGATGGCATTGTGGCCAACACATTTAGAGAATTTGCCTTATCAGAATCACCTGACCGGAAATGGGTTGTATTTGATGGCCCTATTGACACTTTATGGATAGAGAGTATGAATACAGTATTGGATGATAATAAAAAGGTAAGTCATTAGGAGTAAAAGAAAAATACATTCAGACATAATTAAGCAAATCAAGGATTATATATTTAAGCTAAAAGATTCAAAAAATTGAATAGGTTTATAAATTATCTTTTTCATAAAAACTAGTAAGCCTTTTTGTTTTTAAAGAATGAAAATACATTATTAAATTTATGTTTATAAATATTATTAAATCTGCTATATTAATAGGAAGGCATAGTAATCTAAAAAGAGTAAGCTAAGTAACTTCAATCTTATAATTTCTAGGTTCAATCTTTGGAACTAAGAAAATAAAGTGTTCATGAAACTTTAATTTTACTTTGATAAATTGAGTATAAGTAGCTATGTATGGCTAGTGCTACCATACTGGGCAATACAACGCTATGCCATGATACTTTATACCTAAGGAAGTGAGTCCAGAAATGCTTGAAGCTTCATTGTTGACATGAGACTCGATCAGGGTAGACCTGAGACTAGAAAGATGATCATAGGAGCAGAGAGGAGATACCGAGAAAGAAAAGCAGAGGGTGGGAAAGATCTTATAGTGAAATTAATTTGATCTGTGAATGGTTAATATTGTTAGTGCTATTAAAATTCAGTGATAATCTCAAAATCAGTGAGATTAAAATAAGATGGCCTTAATAATAATGGACAAGATAAGAATTTGAGAGAAAGGAAGCAAAGGATAAATTCAAGTTTTGAAACATTTGCTAAAAGAGGAAATGTTTTAGATGAAAGGAAATAAGGAGACATAGCAAACACAGAGTTAGACCAAGATTTTTGTCTGGCTTCCATTCTAATATGCATTTCACGATGTCTCAGGACATGCTTTAGCCTGTAAACAGAACGAATTGCATCTAAACTTAAAATATTTGAAAATGAATATTTGAAAATAAATATTTGAAAATATTTGCCTTTAGCTTTGCCTTATGAGTGGAGAAATCATTCAAATGTCTCCTCAAATGAGCCTCATCTTTGAAACAATGGATCTCTCACAGGCCTCAGTAAGTTCCTAATTTAGTAGAATAGTATTTTATTTGTTCATTCATTAACTGAATAAAATATTTGATTAGCTGTCCTAAAATGGGTTTAACACTGGGGATAGAGAGATGAATAAGACAAAGTGTGTGTTTAGAAAGGATGAGAAGCATGCTAATAATTAATACCAATACACAGCTACAACAAGTGCTCTAAGAGTTTGGAAGGGACTAAGTATCCACAGGAGAAATGAACCTTAAACAGTGTTTGCGTTTGGTCTAGTCTGGGGGATATATAAGACTTCTTCAAGAAGATTGGTTAGGTTTGGGCATTTCAGATCATGACTGGATGGTGTATAAAACATATAGAGGTGTGAGTGTCCAGAGATCTGAACTGAAAATAATTTTGTGCATAAGGAGCTTCTAGTGCTTGTTACTCCATAGAAGCAGACAGAACCCAGATCCTGACTGAGCTTATAAATAGTATCTGATAATTGCCAGGTACCACTCGTTGAAAAGCAATAATGGAAAAAGAAAATTTGTTTTTTTCCTCTAGCCTGCCACTGTAAGTCGTTGTGGCATGATTTACCTGGAGCCTTCACAGTTAGGCTGGGAACCACTTGTGTCTTCATGGCTGAATTCACTGAAAGAGCCTCTAAGTGAATCACAACATCAAATTCTGCTGAGAGAACTTTTTGACTGGCTAGTACCGCCTTCTTTATTATTTCGTAGGAAAAAATGCAAGGTAACTTGGCACTATCATTCTCTGACTTACTCAAGTTCCTTAATATTTCACTCAAGTCTAAAGTCATAATGCTAGAATGACTAAATAAAGCCAGTTTTCCTGTAGCTTTGTTTTATTTGGTTCTTATTTTGGTTTTACTTTTTTGTATTAATTTCTTAAGGCTGTCATAACAGATTTCTACAAACTTGGTGGACATCATAAGTCTGAAATCACGATGTTCTTGGGCTCACAGCTTGTAACTCTAGTCTCTTCCTCCAGCTTCACATTTCCTTCTGTTCTGTGTGTCACTTCTCTGTGGCACTAGGGGTCTTAGACTTAATACCCATTGGATAATTCAGAATGATCTCTTCATCGCAAAATCCTTAATTACATTTTGAAAGACCTTTTGCCAATAAGATCATGTTCATAAATTCTTGAGATTATGCTGCAGAAGAGTCTTTTGGGAACCACCATTCAGCTACGATCATCACACATACACCACATACATGTGTTCACACACATATATACTTAGTGAGATATAAATATATTGATATACAGAGATATCCAATGACTTATCCTAAAATACTTTATAGTTAGGAAAGATGTGGTATTAAAAGAAAAAACTGGAAAATTCTACGTTACAAGGACTATTTATAGTATTTTCCTAATATAAAAAGTTTATCAATTTTAAATCCCAAATACTGAACATTATAAATATAAAGTAGGCTTTATCTTTCATTGTAATAAGTAATGGATTTTCTTTTCATAGTTATTATATTTTTTATGTTCAGTCAGTTCTGAAGAACTATTAATTTGCTTGATAATCTTTTTTTCTTTTTTTTTGAGACAGGGTCTCCCTGTAGTTCCAGCTGTCCTGGAACTCACTATGTAGACCAGGCTGGCCTTGAACTCACAGAGATCCTCCTGCCTCTGATTCCCACGTGCTGGCATTAAAGGCGTGTGCCCCCATGCCCCGCATGCTTGATAATCTTTACAGTAGTTGTCTTCTCTCCATTCCTTGTTCTCCACCATTGCCCCGCCCTCCCCTGTTGGAATGGCCTGGGTTCTGACTCAGTTCTCCTACCTGGATCAATAAATAGAGCTAATTTAGTTCTTATATTGGAAAATAGATAAAATAGTCAATGATAATAAAAAATGCAGCAGAGGTTCTCTGGTATATGCATTTTACAATTAGAATGAAGATTTTAAAACACACATCCTGTCTATTCTTTTCTTAAAAATCCTTCTTTGGAGCCCTCTTCTTATAATGAGATCTGTAACACTGATCCTTGTCCACTTTCCCATGCATTACTGTTAGCCATTTTTCCCTCAAATCCATAGCTTCTCCTTAGTAGTCTGTGTCTACTTGCATCTCTATTTCTTTCATTTATGTAACTGCCTTAAACATCCTCCCCTTCTTTACAAATTCAGCTCATCTATTCCTATAAGTTCTCTATTGGAAAACTTATCCTTCTCCAATTTTCCTGGGTCTCATCCAGTTATTGCCCAAGTACTGCAACATTTTCTTTTCCTGGAAGTTCCTCCTCCATATCTTTATTTCACCATATGTTTTTCTATCTGGTTTTAATATTGTTCATTTTCAGATATTGTGTCTTTTATTTCTAAGCACATTCATGTTTGGATTATGGTTTGTTATACACTTAAAGTGATTTTTTTATCTTTTTTTATTTTATTTTTTGAGACAGGGTCTCCCTGTAGCCACAGAGGGCCTGCCACTCACGATGTAGACTAGACTGGCATCGATCTTACAGAGATCTGCCTCTATCTGCCTCCCAAGTACTGGAATTAAAGTGGTTTTTTAAATTACAAAATAAAAGTGGTTGTGGAAAATACTTATATTCAGAAAGATCTTTATAAGATTCAGAGCAGGTTTTTAGTGATTACTGAAAGAACAGCTGAGGATACTAAGCTGGCCTGACCTGGTTTGATATGTGGTGATACAGGTAATAGTACATCTTCATAAATGTTTACAGAATAAATAACTGAATGAGTAGCTGTAGAATACTTCATTTCTGCTTTTTTAAATTTTTTATTTATTATTTTTATTTTATGTGTATGTGTGTATTGCCTGCATATAGGTCCTATGTCATGTAATACCAGCAGAGGCCAGGAAAGGGAGTCAAATTCCCCTGGAACTGGAGTTAGAGACAGTTGTTAGCTGCCATGTGGATGCTGGAAATCAACTCGGGTCTTCTGCAAGAACAGCCAGTGTTCCTAACTGCTGAGCCATCTCTCTAGCCCCCATTTCTGCTATCTTTAGAACATTGTTTATTCGTATATAGTATCATAGTACCTAGTTTCCACTTGTCAGAGGATTTAGAATAATAATATGCCAAAGTAAAATCTTTGAGAAATGTTTTTATTGTGACAACTTAAATTCTGTAAATTTAAATGTTATAAAGACCGTATTAAAACTATGTGTGTTTTTAATCAATTTTGAAAAAAAATTGCTTTCATTTATTCTCTAAGAAGTTTTAAAAAGCACTTTGTTCTTTTCATGTTGCAGGAACTGATTCCTACAAGTAACATCAATGCAATTGCATCTCTTACATGCCTCTTTGAAGTACTATTCTGTAATGTGGCAGAAAATGAACCAACTAGCAAGCATATTCGTGTTTGGATTATGGTTGGTTTCACACTTTAAGTCATTTTTAAATTGCATAATAAAATGTAGTTATGGAAATATCTTTATAAAATCCAGAGCACATTTTTTGTTTTGTTTTATTTTCGTTGGTTTTGGGTGGGATTTTTGTTTTTTGACTTTTGTTTTTGTTTTTGTTTTGAGATAAGGTCTTACTATGTAGCTCTGGCTGTCCTGGATCTCACTGTGCAGATCAGGCTGGCCTTGAACTCACAGAGATCTGCCTGCCTCTACCTTCTGAGTGCTGCAGTTAAAGGCATGCACCACACACCCTGCTCAGACCAGGTTTTTGATGATTACTGAAAAAATAGCTGAGGATACTAAACTGGTCTGTCTGGTGTGCTGGATACTAAAAACCACTCTAAATAGGATAAAGGATGACAGAAAGAACCCAAATTCTGCTACTCTGTAGGAAAAAATCATAATTAGATAATCACTTGATAAGGTGATTTAATATGAACTCCATTTGCTTTAGATGAATTGATTCTTGTCTTAATGCTAAGCCAGCATTTAAACACATAGAAACTAGCTATGAAAGATTAGTAGCAAACATCCAACTAGCTAGATAGAGTTTTACAGGCAGACTCCACGGAGGCCTGAGGGACATGTTAGTGGTCCTAGTTAGCTAATGTCTAGAGCTCAAAGAACACCAGAAACTATGGCAATTGTGAGCAGAAATTATCAAAGGAAGACAAAAGAAGAGATTTTTAAAAAATATCTTTCCCTCATTATGCCACTCTCCCATCTACCGCCCTGTTCTTAGTGACTTCATTATTATTTTCTCTCAGATTTTTTTGACAATAGTGCTTCCTTCCCATTGTTTTCCCTCCACATTGTTGCTGCAGAAAATCTCCCTGTGGGCCAGCTAGATGGCTCAGGAAGGTACAGGCGCTTGCTATGAAGCCTGACAAGTTGAGTTCAACCTCTGGCACCCCCATGATGGAAGGAAAGAACCAACTCCCACAAGATGGCCTCTGACCTTCATGCATGTGCTGTGGCTCCTACACACACACACACACACACACACACACACACACACACACAAATAAATGGATGTGAGGAAATGTTTGGGACTCTATATCTGACAGGAGATTAATAACCAAATTTCAAAAACCTAAAAACCAAAACTAGGTGGTTCACACCTGTATTCCCAGCACTGGGGAAGTAGAGGCAGGAGAATCAGATGTTCAAGGTTATTCCCATCTACATAAGGAGTTTGATGCAGCCTGGGCTAGAGACCCTGTTGCAGGAATAAATAAGTAAAAAATAAATAAATAAATAAACAAATAAAATATAATTGTCTTTAAAAAGAACTTTAAAAAATCTGTCTCGGACATCTCACATTCAACCTGTTTCTTTCTGCCTCGCTTTTCACCTTACATTCCTCTACAAATCTGTTTTAAGTATAATGTGTTTATCCCTTTTTCTTCCTAGTTTTGGAACTGCATTTCACAGGACTATCTCATTGTTTTCCTGTACCTATTATTGTTCATGTTTATGAAATTAGCCCAGGAATAGTCCATCTATTTGCATTAAACTTACATATTTACAGAAAATTTTTGTTCTTTTAATAAACCCAAACTCCCAACTTTATCAAATGGTTCCAAATCGCTTCATAAGACCTTTATAGGTTGATTCCTAGTTGAAATTTTTCTCATAAGATATATTGGATTTTTATCAGATAAGACAGGTACATAGAATAAAATTCAAGAAGCAAAAGATTTTTCCATCCATCAAGACCTATTGATGAACATTTGGGTTACTTCTGATCTTTCACTATTAAAAAATAGTACTATAGTGAATATTTTTATACATGCATCATTTTCACACATGAGAATACATTTGAAGACAAATTAAATAGATGGTCTTATGTCATTTGGTATAGACACTTAAGTTTTTAACAACTATTGGCAGAGAAATGATTCTTACATGATTATAAGCTATATTCCATATTTATCTACCTATCTTCTATCACTTTTCCAAGTAGTTTCAGCAGGCCCTAATATATTAAATTTTAGTTGTTTCTTTTTAAATTTCCTTTGAAATACTGACTGTAAGTTAAATTTTTCCCCAACAGGCTTCCTTTATATTCTCTTTGATTTGGTCCATTGGAGGAAGTTGTGATACAGATGGGCGTGTTGCTTTTGATAATTTCATACGCTCAATCATAACAGGGAAAACTGAAGGAAACCCAATTCCAAGCTCTGTGGGTAAATGGGAATGCCATTTTGATGAAAAAGGCCTCGTCTATGACTACATGTATGAGGTATGACTAAAACCACATGTTAAAATAGAAGGTATGCTCAGCATACGAAACTCCAGGTTTCCACCCCAGAGTGCTTTTGATTCATGATGTGAGCTGTTTAGTCCCTTCTTTTTAGCTCTCATATAACCTGTTTTAGTAATATCTTATAATGTTATATTTAATTTTAATCTACTTTTCCATTTTGTGAAAGAATTCATAAAAGCCTTTTTTTATGTTAAGGCCTATCAAGCCTGTGTACCCAGATGTCTCACAGTGCAAGTTCATCCACTGGGGTCTAGTCAGCCTATCTACAGTCAATCCCTTAGGGAAGATCAGTTCTCTCTCACCCAGCAGTAATCAGCTTCCAGTAGTTCTTTGGTTAAGATTGGTGCCTGCCACCCATGTCCCCAGTTCTATGCTGGGTTTTTGTCTGCTTGAGTTTGCATGGGTTTTGTGACACCATTGCTGTAGGTTCATGTGAGCAAGTTCCCAGGAACCTGTAAGACTGTTTCTAAATGGTCACACACCTCCTCCCTAGCTTTTACAATTTTTCTGCCACCTCTTCTGCAATGGTCCCTGAGCCTTGGGTGGGTGAAGTTTAATATAGGAATCCTGTCCAAGGACCCCACACTCTACAGACTCTTATTCTCTACGTGTCAGCCATTTGTGGACCTTTTGTGTTCATTGCCCTCTGTTGCTTGAGGGAGTTTTGTTGCTGAGACTTGAGAGATTCATTAGTATTCTCTCTACCCCTTGTTCCACTATTTTCTGTGAGCCTTAGATACAGAGGTTCCTTTGTAGATGTCACTTAGGGTTGGGCATTTCACAGACACTTAATCTCTGTGTGTGACCAGTTGTGGAACTCTGCAATAGTCTCTGTCTATTGCAAAAGAAGCTCCCTTGATGAGTGGTTACTGGCATACTTGTCTGTAATATAAATCTGGTGGGGGAACAATGGGAGGGTACTAAGGAGCGAGGGTGGTATAAAGGTTATTAAGATGTTGTGTATGAAAATTCATACACAAAAATTAAATTAAAAATATGCAAAAATGAGAAAAAAGCCTTTTAAACAGCATTTAAATAATCGTTTATTCATACAATTTTTTAATTTATATTTTTATCTTATGTGTATGAGTGTATTGCCTGCATGTAGGTACATGCACCTGTGTTGTGCAATGCCCACGGAGGACAGAAGAGGCCGTTGGATCCCCTGGAACTGGAGTTCCGGACAGTTGTTAGCTGCCATGTGGGTGCTGGGATTCGAACCCGGGTCTTCTGCAAGAACAGTGTTCTTAACTGCTGAGCCATCTCTCCAGCCCTGTTCACACAAATTTTAATTTATAAACCATAAGATCCAATTAGAGCCTTGGTTATAGTTTTACCTAAATTATTGAATCCTGGAAGGGTGAGTGGCCAGCACAGACAGGACTCAAACCTAATTAACAGTGCAGAATTCCTTCCCCCAAATCAGATAAACATAGAATTTTAAGAATGACCAGAAAGAGAGTTTCATCCTCATTAATAATAGAAGAAAAATCAATAAAATAATCTTGAAAAATGAAAAATCAAGAGATAGTAGTACAAACATGTTCTCTACAAACTGAAAGCAAACACCAGAATATCCAGCTGAAATAAGTGAAAGTAGTTGCCACTGGGAAGGAGAAAAATCACATTGAGAGCAGTTTATTTTCTTAATCTTATGAAACTTTTAGCTCTAAAATATGTGTCTATATAACTTTAATATAAATTTTAAAATAAAAGTCTAAATTACTGAGTCAGAAAGATGACCCGGGGAAAAAGCACTGGTCACACAAACTTGAGGACCTGAGTTCGATCCTGGGTCCATTAGTGGAAGGAGATAACTGATTCCCAGAGGGTGTCCTCTGGTCTCTCTCTACATGCATGTGGAATATAGAGAAAAGTTCTTAGCACCAGCTGCAGCATTGGAGTGGGTCCTAGACTCCTGCTACTTTGCCAGGTATTAACTCTTTTATTACTTGATAGCAAGAGGCCTTGGCATCTATATAGAGAAGGGAAGAATAATCAAGAGAGTAAAATAATGGTTGAGGTCGATGCTGATTGGGAGACATCTGGGAATGTCATGACAGCCAGTGATTCAAAAGAATTTGAACGCAGTAACACTTAGTACATCTCTGCTGATAGTGGTGGGTGAATATCAGCCTAGATCAAAATGCTAAAAAGTCAAAACCAAATATAGAGACCTCAAATGTTATTTTATCTTAGATATTGTGCATTATCTTCAAGATATGAAAGACATGAAGCCATAAGCTAGCAAATTATAACTTGAGCTACATTAGAATGACTTTGAAATAAATACTCAATACATGCTAAAGGACATCTGAAAGGCATTTAGGGAAGGTTAGATATTAAGAAGACATAAATTCTACATATGTTGAGTTTATGAAAACATGCCATTATATTCTTCAGATTATCATTAAAAGGCAACATTAATGTAAAGAGGAATGTGTATTAAATTGGGTGATAGATTCATGGATGGTTATTAATCTACTTTATAACTTAAAATGTTTTAAATGAACTATTATATTTCATAATATTACAATTAAAAGGAGAAAAAACTAAAGTTTTTAAAAGAAAAACATTTAAGTGTTGAAAAGATTCTTTCAGATGTAGAAGTACATAGTTATAATGTTTTGAAAATATTCTCTTATAGTTGAGAAACAGAGGTCGCTGGGTCCATTGGAACGAACTAATCAAAAATACTAATTTAGAAGATAAATGTGCCAAGATTCAAGATATCATAGTCCCTACGATGGACACAATTAGATACACATTCTTAATGGATTTGAGCATTACCTATGCAAAGTAAGGAGCTCTAAATAAGAATTTTAAATGTAACAGTACTAGTCTCACAAAATGATAGCATTTTTTGAAGTAAACTTTGAGGTCATCTAGTTTTAGGCAACTGAGACCATGGGTGGTGGTCAATTAACATGTCCAAAATGACATCTATTGCTATTAGCAAACTAGAAGCCAGCTTTCTTAATACTTGCTCCAAAGTCCTACTGAATCATAATTTATTGCATCATAGTCACAGAAAGTTGTTTGCAATGTTAGTGTTAAAGCTATTTATTCTGGGCTGAGTAAATGGCTCAGTCAGTAAGCATTTACCTCACAAGCATGAAGACCTGAGTTCAGATCCCCACAACCCACATAAAAATCTTGGCATAGTGGTGCATACTTGTAATCCAGCCATGCAAGGTGGGAGATACAGGCAGGCAGATCTTTAGAAGCACATGGACCAAGTAGCCTAACCTGCTTGACAATGTGCCAGGCCAATGAAAGACCCTGTCTCAAACAAGAGGTGGAAGGAGGAACCCAAGGCAGGATACTCAAAGCTGCCTTCAGATTTCCATATGCATGCTGTGCAGGTGTATACCCACACACATACATGTGTACCCACACAACACATACACACACACACACACACACACACACACACATACACACACAAGCTATACATTTTACATATAGGTTCAGTTGTTAAACTGAACCCAAAATGTTGAACTGTCCATAATCCACATCCTCTCATTATCATTTGGCATTTTTCTAATATATTCTATGCTAGTTCTGGATTCTAATACTTAAGATGAATCTTAAAAACTCAGATTTAGCCAGGCTTGGTGGCGCACACCTTTAATCCCAGCACTTGGGAGGCAGAGGCAGGCGGATCTCTGTGAGTTCAAGGCCAGCCTGGTCTACATAGTGAGTTCCAGGCCAGTTGGGGCTGCAGGGAGACCCTGTCTCAAAAAGACCAAAAAAAAAACCAAAAAACTCAGACTTAAATTAGAAGAATACATCAAAGAAATAGTACATAAAACTGACCAGAAACCCAGACATGCACACAGGCATATCTATGCCAATTTGTAATTTTTATAATTATTTTTCTTTTACAATATTAGCTATAATTTATCATTTAATTACATTAACCAAGTTTACATGATGTTCATAGGTGAATAAGTTGTTTCTGAGTGCTTTTTGTGTCAATTTTATCTTGAATTTATTTACTTATTTTGACTTGTGGTGCTTGGGATTGAACCTAGGGCCTTTTACATACTAAATTCTACAACTGGACTATATACCCTCTTTGTTTTGAGCAACAATCTCATATGTAGGTTAGGCTGGCCTAGAACTTAGTATATAATCCAAGCTAGCTCAGACTCAAGATCTTCTTGGCTCTACCTCCCAAGTGCTGCTATTGCAGAAGTGTATCACGGTATCCCAGCCATCTTGTTCTAAAAAGCAGGAAAAATAGCTCATAATAAAAGTAATTTTATCCCTAGTTTGAATTTCTAGCTGTATTTTTTTACTTATAGGCTAATATTAAAAACTTCCTAGCCAGACATTGTGGTGAACATCATTAATCCAAACTACTTTGTAGACTGAGGCAGGAAGATCATGAATGTTTCGTGATCTCAACATTCATGAATGAATAAACTAATTAAATATTTTAAAAGAACAACTTTCTTAGGCAAGTAAAGCAGTTGTAAATTCTGGGAAATTCTTAGTACATGAGTTCCTTTGTGCCAAGAATTATTTGTCAGGATAATATTTTCAAATGAACAAGTACAAATATGTAAAAGGAAACCACTTATATCAATATATCCTTATTAAAATATTGTACCTATTTGAGTAACAGTACTGTGTTTCCTCATTAACACTTTAAGGAAAGAGATCTAGCAATAGATATTATGAGTTTAACAGTTTTGAAGATGGACAGAAGTATATTTTGCAGTATCATGATAAATGTAATGTTTAGGGTAGTTTCTGTGGTTTTTGTTGGTGACAAAGACATAGGTAGTTTTAATATGATTGCCAAATGTTAGAGAAGAGAAAAGATAAAACCATTTTGCCATCCCAAGATCACAGGTTCTCTGTATTCTAAGAATTTCTTGCTTTGTGGACCTCAAGACCATTATTTTATTAGTTATTTTAGTAAACTGCATAAAATGAATGTTAGACTACAACATGAAATCTCATGAACTCTATTGATGAAATCTCAGGGATAAATCTAGTTCTAAAAGAATTTCATCTTAGTGTTTATACATAAATATAGCAAGTTTTTATTTTAGGATAATTTGGATCACTTAGGCAACTTTTTACAATCAAATATTGGCACTCAGCATCACTTTTACTCTTTTTACTTGTTTTTATGTCTTGTGTGGCCATAAATTACCATTCATGACAGAAGTATTTCATTTATAATGCAGCATTTCTAAATCTTGGTTTCCTCAGAGCTTTGGGAACACAATGTCACATGTGTTTTTCCCTTAACATTAGTAAATTTCATTCAAGGATGAAAAACCCTGTTTGAGGCCCCTATGAGTGAGGAATTTCTGAATATGCTCTTACACAAACATTTTCAGCTCAATTGATTTTCAAAATGCTGTTAACAGACTATAACTGTGAACTTTAGAAATCACTATCATTCCATTCTCACAATATTTTTTGCTATTGGCATCCTAACACCCATCTTCCTGAACAGCCTAAGCTAAACTGATGGCTATCACCTTACTATTCTGCTTCACACTGACACCACAGTTTCCATGCCCCTAACTACAGAGTACAAATATACCATTTTTCTGAAGAAACAAATTTTGGCTTTCTTCTCTGAAAAGTTAAGTATGTTATCTTTTTAGTCTTTTTGCATATAGCAATGTTAATGTGGTCAAAGAATAATTTCTTACTATTAAAGTCTGCAACATTAGGCAAAAATGTGGGTCAGTCATTACTGGTCTTTTAAAAATATGTATTTATTTTGTGCATGTACATGTTTGTGTGTGAGGGTACACACTTGCCCTACTGCACATGTGGAGGTCATAGAACAACACTGAGCATTGGTCCTTGCCTTCCATGTTGTTTGAGGCAGGGTTTCTCTTGTTGTTTGGCACTGTACTGAGTACTCCAGACCAGCTAGCTGGCCCCATGAGCTTCTGGGGGATTCTCCTGTCTCTGCCTCCCCTCTCTCTGTAAGAGTGCTGAGGTTACAGACATGTGCCACCATGTCCAGTTTTTACAAGGCTTGGGTCATCAGGCTTGCATGGCAAGTGCTTTTGCTTTCTGAGTCATTTCTTCAAGCCTAGTCTTATTGGTCTTTCATGAAATAACAATTATGAGTGTGAAGTTTTAGATAATACTCTTTATTATTATTTTTAAATGTTTATTGTTTTGAGCCTCCTTTGATAAAATGTATTCTGACTTTCTTCCATTTTGAATGATGTATTCATTGTTTTCATAAAGGCCACTGCTTTTTGTGGGTCCAACTGGTACAGGAAAATCAGTGTATGTGAAAGATAAGCTGATGAATCACTTGGAAAAGGACAAGTACTTTCCTTTCTATGTTAATTTCTCTGCACGGACCAGTGCCAACCAGGTTCAGGTTAGTGTAAAGCCACAAACTGAAGTTTATAATTATTAATGTTTTGCTTTACTTGCTAAATATTTTAAAGTGCACATTAAATATGTGACTATGTAGATCTATGAATCAAAAGATATTTTTATATTAAACTATTGAATTTTGTCACTTTTTTTTTTGGTCTGAGAAGCAACAGTTGATTTAGCCAGACAAGAGCATATAAGAGACATGCGTGCATTTGCGCATCAGTAG
Organism: Nannospalax galili; assembly: GCF_000622305.1. NCBI lineage: Eukaryota > Metazoa > Chordata > Mammalia > Rodentia > Spalacidae > Nannospalax > Nannospalax galili. The sequence continues at coordinate 371,549 of NW_008352327.1, forward strand.
TGGGTGAGACATGCATGTGTGTGCACATCAATAGTGGGTGAGACATGCATGTGTGTACACATCAGTAGGAGTGAGACATGCATGTGTGTGCATATCAGTAGAGGTGAGACATGCATGTGTGCCGGTGCCAGCTGGCCAAGATGGACAGTACCTGAAAGGGGGAGTGAGGATTGAAAGAAAGAACAAGAGACAGAAAAGATACTTGGGAGGGCTAACAGTGGTGACTGCAGCCCCGGTTTATTTCAGCTCCACCTTTTTATGAGGACTGACAGTGAATACTGCAGCCCCAGTTTATTTCAGCTCTGCCTTTTTATACAGAAGAACTCAGTTAGTTACAACAGCTGTTTTTCCCCACCTGTATCTGAGGGTCAAGGAGCGGTCAGATCAAAGGCTTCTTTGATTCTTTTGTTTACCACTATTGCCTCAAGGTCAGGTGTTGTGAGGCTCTCCATATAAACACATTCCTCCTGATTAGGCAGATTAGATACTGGTGTGCATAACACAAACTCAGTAAACAAGCCTGCCACAGCTCAATGTACATAATAGACAAACAGCTCCCAACATCTCCCCGTTCTTTTTTATTTTTATAACCTCAGATTATGCTATATCTAGGACAGAAGGACTGTGCCTGTCTTAGGTTGTCTTCTGCCAGAGCAAAGCCTTACCTGTCATCAGCACATAGCTTCCATCAGCTACACCCTGTCTTAGGCTGACTTTCTCCCAGAAGATCTTACCTGTCTTTGACTACCAGCCTCTGTTAGGGGAGGGAGCACAATCTCATAACATGCACAGCAGCCTTGACTTGCCACAGGATTTCATAAATAACTTTACCGTCACCAGATGAAAACAAAGACAGGAGGAAAAGCATGTAAGGTGGCTCTCAGCCTTTTTAGAATATCTGCCACTGCTTACAGGGTGAAAATGCAGAGAAAATTTTTTGTTTTTTCTATTATCTCTTGGCAATAACACGTTGACATTGGTACAATATCCACTTTATCCCACAAGCACAC
>NW_008352327.1:374238-376443 GCF_000622305.1 Nannospalax galili
TATTTTTAAAATTTTTTAATAACTACATGATTAGATTTCACTACAGATTTAACATATTCAGTAACATACACCAGAGCAACAGTACATCTCTTTCACAAGTGGGTACAAGTTTCTAGGTTCACAGTTGAGTTAATACAGTTATACAATATTGAACTCAGTATAAGCCCTGTAAGACATAAAATTGAATGAGTTCTTAACCTTTAAAAAAGATCTCCATTTCATTAAAAAATATACTGTTTCTTAGAGAAAGACTCATTGTTTTGCTACTAACACTGAGATGTTGGTGCAAGCATCTCTAATCTTTGTGTATCTGATTATTACTAGTCATAATCGTTGCACTTGGATCCTTGGTGCTTGTGTATGTCTATAAAGTTGCCAGTGCCAGCCAGCCAAGATGGACAGTACCTGAAAGGGGGAGTGAGGATTGAAAGAAAGAACAAGAGACAGAAAAGATACTTGGGAGGGCTGACAGTGGTGACTGCAGCCCTGGTTTATTTCAGCTCCACCTTTTTATACAGAAGAACTCAATTAGTTACAACAGCTGTTTTCCCCACCTGTATCTGAGGGTCAAGGAGCAGTCAGATACTTCAAAGGCTTCTTTGATCTTTTTGTTTACCACTATTGCCTCAAGGTCAGGTGTTGTGAGGCTCTCCATATAAACACATTCCTCCTGACTAGGCAGATTAGATACTGGTGTGCATAACACAAACTCAGTAAACAAGCCTGCCACAGCTCAATGTACATAATAGACAAACAGCTCCCAACACATGTGTGCATGCATATCAGTAGAGGTGAGACATGCATATGTGTATACATATCAGTAGGGGTGAGACATGCGTGTGTGTGCTCAATCAGTAGGGGTGAGACATGCATGCATGTGCATATCAGTAGAGGTGAGACATGCATGTGTGTGTGCATATCAGTAGGGGTGAGACGTGTGTGTGTGTGCTCATCAGTAGGGGTGAGACATGCATGTGTGTGTGCATATCAGTAGAGTTGAGACATACATGTATGTGTGCATATCAGTAGGTGTGAGGCATGTGTGTGTGTGTGTGTGTGTGTGTGTGTGTGTGTGTATGTGCATGTCTGTAGAGGTGGAGGTAAGAGAATAATCAGTTGTTCTTTCTAGATTTTCCTGTGTGGTCTTTAGACACATTTGGTGTTCACTGGATTATTCAAACCATGGATTATTTTGGGACTCTCTCTTTGCCCCAAAATTGTACAAGATGAAGCTACTTCATGGAAATTTTTATAATTTCCACTTTTAGCATCCATTCCTAAATTTACACTATCAGTTCTCCTCTGACCTCATTTCTGTTGTTTTCAGCCTATAGAATTCCCTTAACTTAGAGCTTCTTTATTGTAGAGTTTTAATGAAAAGAATTTTAGTGTTTGGGGCTGGAAAGATGGCTCAGTGATTAAGATCACTGGCTGCTCTTGCAGAGGACCTGGGTTCAGTTTTCAGCACTCACTTTGCAGCTAACAATCATCCATAATTCCAGTTCTGGGGATCTGAGGCCCTCTTCTGTCCTCCTTGGGCACTGCCATGCAAATGGTACACTTACATACATGCAGGCAAAATACTCATATACACAAAATTAAAATGAATAAAAAATTTTAAGGAAAGAGTTTTAGTGTTCAATTTTATAATAGACAATGAGTTTTTTAAAGTACCAGAAATATATGAAAGCATATACACTTGTGTCAGCTATAAAAAGCTGGCAAAGTTTGGAAATAGTGCTTTTAAACATTAAGTCAATATTGGAGTATCCAGTTTGGAAAGTATTATGGAAATTATATATGTGTGTATATAACATAAAGATAATGTGAATATCTGTTTATCTGTTACAATTCTGAATAGAGAGGAGTATTTCAAAAAATGTCTTTTGAGGCCGTGTGTGGTGGTGCACGTCTTTAATCCCAGCACTCTGGAGGCAGAGACAGGTGGATCTCTTTGAGTTCAAAGCCAGCCTGGTCTCCATAGCGAATCCAGGCCAGCTGGGGCTACAAAGAGACCCTGTCTCAAAAAGACCAAAAAAAAAATGTCTTTTGTGGAAATGATGTTGAGTTTGAAGTTTAGTATCATTTACCTATGAGTAAATCAGACAGACAGACACACACACACACACACACCACTGCTTGGCATTATTTCCTTATGAACAGTGATTAGTACTTTTTCTCTGGTGCTAATTATTTATATATATA
>NW_008352327.1:376492-392071 GCF_000622305.1 Nannospalax galili
GGCTGTCAGGTCCCCTGGAACTGGAGTTACAGATGGTTGTTAGCTGCCATGTGGGTGCTGGGATTTGAACCCGAGTCTTCTGCAAGAACAACCAGTGTTCTTAACCACTGAGCCATCTCTCCAGCCCCTGGTGTTACTTATTTTATGTTAAGTTACTGACAAATTAAACAAATGTAGCTATGCTGCTATCCCATGGATACTGGCAGCATGGCTCTGGACACTGACTTAACAAATGCAATGACAATAATAGCAAGCATGTAATGCTATTATAGATAAATATGACATATTCTTTTTAACATTTTAGAACATTATTATGGCTAGATTGGATAAAAGACGCAAAGGAGTTTTTGGACCTCCCATGGGAAAGAAGTGTGTGGTGTTCATAGATGATATGAATATGCCTGCATTGGAGAAATATGGAGCCCAACCTCCTATTGAATTATTACGACAGTTTTTTGACTGTGGACATTGGTAAATATTTAGTTAAAGCCTTAATAATGCATGCTGAAGTCATATCTCACTTTATATTAGTTTTTAAAGCAAAAAGTATATTTCCAAGTTATTTAGGGAAAATTATCATTGCTCAGATTTTCCTACATAGAAAAATTGGAAGGATTTTATCTAAGAGTATTTTTAGATGAGTTTTAGGTTCATAATAAATTAAGAAGAAGGTATCGGATTTTTTCATATATCCTTTGCCCCTAACACTAACCTTCTCGGCCAGGAGGTAGATTTGTTTCAATTATTAACAGTACATTGACATATCATCATCTCCCTAAGTTCTTAATGTAGGGCTTGCTTTTTGTATTGTACAATCTATGAGGTTTGTCATTTATACATAATTATGATGACATACATAGAATTTTTTCACTGCTCTACAAATTAATTGTTGTACTTTTTCACCTCCCTCACATCAAACCCTAGCAACCCCTGATCTTTCTACTATCTTTATAGCTTAGCCTTTTCCATAATATTATTGTTAATCAGTTTTCTGTTGCTCTAACAAAAGCCTGAGATGGTCAACTTTCAAAGAAAAAAAAGTTTATTTTGGCTCATAGTTTTAGAAGTTTTAGTCCAGAACTGGTTGGCCCTGCTGTTTTGGACCTACCTCTAGTTGCCTATGTCCCACTAGTCCCCATTGCTCCAGTGTTCTACCACCTCCAGATCTAAACTGTAAGAGTCATATAATTGGAATCAAACAATATATAGCATTTCTAGATTGGCTTCTTTCACTTAGTAATATACATTTTAATTTCTTAAATGTTTTCTTTACCTCCCTCCCTTCCTTCCTTCCTTCCTTTATTTCTTTGGTTTTTTTTGAGATAGGGCCTCCCTGAGTGCCAGCTGGCCTGGCACTCGCTGTGAAGACCAAGCTGGCCTTGATCTCACTGAGATCCACCTGCCTTATGACTTGATAGCACATTTCTTTTTAGTGCTGAATAATATTTCATTTGTAGATATACCATAGTTTATTAATATACTCAGCTGTTGAAGGACATCTTGGTTGCTTTCAAGTTTTGACAATTAGTAATAAAGCTGCAGATATTTGTATGCAAATATTTTATGGATAGAAGTCTTACAAAAATATCTAGCATAATGTGTATCTTAGTTTTTTTTCCTGTGACTATGAGAAAATACTCTGACAAAAGCAATTCAAGGGAGAAAATGTTGACTTTAATTCATAGTTCCAGGTTACAGTCCACCATGGCAGGGAGGCCAAAGCATCAGGAGCCTGAAGCAGCTCATCACAGTATGTCTGGAGCTCCAAGATGAGAGCAGTGAATACATGCATGCTGGTGCTCAACTTGCCTTCTCTACTTTTATACAGCCCATGATTCCCCTTCCTAGTGAACTGTATCACACTGTGCAAGTCTTTCACTTCATTTAATACAATGAGGGTGGGGGAACTGATTCCACCACAGTAACTTTATCATTTACATTTTTATCAGGAATGAAGGAGATCTTAGCCTTGCTTCCCATTCCTCTCTTCCATTTTGTGTTGGTGTTCTGTTTTGGTCATTCTAATAGGTGTTTTAATTTGCATCTCCCTGCTGACATATGATATTAAACATCTTTTTTGGTTTTTGTTTTGTTTTGCTTTTGAGACAAAGTCTCATATAACCTAGGCTGAACTCCAATTCATTATGTATATGAGACCTGGGCTTGACCTCCTAATCCTAATCCTTCCTCCACCTCCTAAATGCTGAGATTATGTACCACTATGCCATGCACCATTATACCATTATACCAGACTGGAGCATCTTTTTATGTTTTTATGTGCTATCTGTTTATCTTCTTTGATGAGGTGCTTGTTAAGTTACTTGGCCTATTGTTCAAGAACATTATTTGCTTTCTTATTATTTAGTCTTAAGAGTTCTGTGTATTTTGAATGATAGCCAATGATAGCCATTTATCATAGATGTCCTTTGAAAATATTTCCTTCCAGCCTATGGCTCATTTTCTCATTGTTTTTTCACAAAGTGGAAGTTTTTCTTAATGAATACTAACTTCTTGATCATTTCTTTCATCACAGTTTGTGCCTCTGTTATCATAACTTTAAAACTCATTGTTCCCAAAGTCACCTACATTTTTCATTATCCTCTCAGATTTTTATAGTTTTGCACTTAATATTTAAGTATATGATTCACTTTGAATTATTGTGAAAATTTATCATCTAAAGTCAGTGTTTAAATTAATTTTTCTGCATGTTGATGTTCTGTTCTCAAGCACTGTTTGTTGAAAGGATATCTTCACAAGGCCTTTGCATCCAGATCCCCATTCCCCATACCTTTTCATATCTTTGCATCCAGATCCCCACTCCCCATACCTTTTCAAATTTAAGTACTTAACAACCTCTTGAAAATCATCAACAGTGGAGCCAACTCAATTTCATCATTTAGATACACCTTCTGATTAAAGCTTTTTTAAAGCTTGTTTTTCCTGTAATAGAGCCCTTTCTATATGTATGTAGATGATATTTGGGCACCCTTACATACTCAGAACACAAGGCCTGAGATGATAAAAAGATCAGGACTTTTTTCTGGGACTTTTAAGCTAGAGCAACTGTATAATTCATTGTTCAAACAGACATTTGTGAAAATAAAATGGGGATATTATTGATAATTACTCCAGGATAACAAACACAAATAGATCCATCTAGGCAAAATGGGACATGTGGTCACCTCTACCTATATAATTATCTACAAGTAAGTTGTAGGAGCACACATCCAGAGTTCTGGTTTTGGGAAAAAAGGAAAACTACAGAGTCAAATTATAAGGGAGCTTAGACAGAGAAAGGTAGGAAAAGAACATTCTAGACACAGAATGGGAAATGGAATTGGTATCACTGGGGAGGAGAAATAGAAATTGTGCTTGAAATAAAATATCCTGTCCTACTTGAAGCATTATCTAAAGTTATGCCTTTTACAGAAGCTAAAATCAGATTAACTTTCTAAGGATATGTGTATTTCATTCCTTCTTCTCTTTCCTTTTCTCTATGTGTGCCTTCCAGGTATGACCTGAAGGACACCAGTAAAATCACGCTGGTTGACATAGAACTGATTGCTGCCATGGGTCCTCCAGGTGGTGGGAGAAATCCAGTGACTCCCCGTTTTATTCGACATTTCAACATCTTCACTATCAATACTTTCAGTGATGAAACCATGGTCCGAATTTTCTCATCAATCATGTCATTCTACCTTAGAACTCACGAATTTCCTCCAGAGTACTTTTCAGTTGGGCACCAAATAGTCAGTGGAATGATGGAGGTGAGTAAATAGTGCAATGTAAGGTATTTTAGTATTAGATACTATCCTCACTAGGTCTTGTTAAAAGAATATTGTTTCCTTAGGCTATCTGCTTTGATTTTCATTATCAGAGTTTCTGTCCAGAAAATATAAGAGCAGAATGATCACAGACATTGAAAGTAGGAAACCTAACGGGTTGAGCCCTGATGGCTGTTCCTACCTATACAACATAGAGCAAGTAGTCTGACCTTTCAGAGGCTTAATTTTTAATCACTAAAATGAGATATAATACAGGTTTCATAAGGTCATTATAAGGAATTTGCTCATTTTAAGTATTTGTCACATCATAAATGTTTCCTTAATAATTAGGTATCCACTATGGTATTTGTTCATTTTCTCTTTTCCTTCTTCCTTCCTATGCTTTGTGTTTGTCTTTTTAAAAAGAAAGTAAACTTAAGCATCTTATAAATTCAGTACATTTACTTGGACCACACAAATTGCAGTGAAAAATAAGAACATGCAAGGATAGGAACAGAAAACACATGATCATATGACCAAAGAACACATCCTGATTTGTTTAGGGTGTGTTATCTGCCCTTGCTAAGAAGCCAGAGCCAGCCTCATATCTAATGTTAAAAAGGGAAAAAGTATATTTAAAGATAATTTCACCAAACTAGCCTTCTAGAAGCATGATAAAGTGAGATTTGCTTTGGGGTGACTAAATAGGAAGCAAAAGGCTCCCTAGAATCATTCTATCAGTCTATCAGTTTCTAAGAATATCATTTCTTTCTAAGGTTGTCCCTTTTTCTAGAAGAAAATTTGTACTAGGGTTTTGTTTTTGTTTGCAGACAGGGTCTCATAAATCCCAGACTGAACTTGAACTTACTATATATGTAAGGATGACCCTGAACTTCTGATTCTCCTGCCTCTACCTTCTCAGTGCTTGGATTAGAGGCATGCACCACTATGCCCAGTTTATTGCAGTACATGCATACTAACTAGGCAAGCATTCTGCCAATTGAATTACATCCCAGCCTGAAATTTTGTACTATTAAAGTAGAGAGAGTAGGAGCAAAGAGGTATGAGTTAGGTACTTTTCAGTTGCTGTAATAAATATCTGAAGTAAATAACATTAAGAAAACATTTATTTTGGCTCGTGATTTCAGAGCTTTTGGTCCCTGTTTGATTGGCTTTGTTGTGAGCCCAAGTCAAGGCTGAAGGATCATGCCAGAGGGTATGCTGGAATAGAGGTGCTTACCCTGTAGCAGCTGAGAAACAGGCAGGAAAGAACCAGGGATGAGATATATCTTTCAAAAGCATGCCCACAGTGACTTACTTCCTCCAATTAAGCCTCATCTCCTAGTTTCTACATCTCCCAGTAATACCAGCATGCTATGAATCCATCATTAGATCAGAGCCCTCAATATCCAGTCACTTCCCAAAAGCCCATCAGCTGCCAGCCAGGCCTTTAACACAAGATCCTTTGGAAGACATTTCAGATTCAAACCATGACAGAGTAGAAGATTGAGCCTGGTGTTTTATTTATAAGATAAAATATTTTAGATATCTCTTGGAATGGTTGGGCCTTGGTCAGGTAGAATGAGATGTTTTTTTCTATCTTTGAAGTATTAGAGAACTCACGTGTATAGAGGTTGGGATGGGGGGTGAACCACAAAACACATCCAAATGAAAAATAATTTTGTTTGGCTTTCTGTCTGTCAAGATATATTATAAAAAAATTAACCTTCTTTAAAGAGAGTATTAGCCTTCATTTGGTGACTGCAGCAAAGCATAAAAATATGCTTTATTTCTATATTATACCAATTAAGATGTAAGAAAAGAGGAAGCAAGGGTATAAGAAGAAGAAAGGGAAGAGGAGAATTAACTGATTTAAAGTCAATGGTAATCTAAAAGAAATTTTCATCCTCTTCATTTGGGATGCTTTAGAATAAGTTATCTGATTTTAGTTTCTATTGCAATTTCAAACTTTCTGATAAGCCAAGTTATTTATTTTTAAATTTTATTTTATGTATATGAGTGTTTGGCCTGCATATATATATAAGTGTACCACATGTGTGCAATGCCTGTGAACACTAGAAGAGGGCATCAGATCCCCTAGAACTGAAGTTACAGAAGGTTGTTAACTGCAGTGTGGGTGCTGGGAACTGAATCTGGATCCCCTGGAAGACCCTCAAGTGCTCTTAACCACTTGGCTATCTTTGCAGTTCCAAACCAGGTCATTTTTAAGTGGAACAATTACAACAAACAGGAACTAAAGTAAGCTTAAATAGAGTCCAAGTTAAGGGTCTATTAAGGTCTCTCAACTTTATAGTAACTAGTTGAGTACTATAAACCAAAATAAACCTATATGCCATGCTAGGCTTAGTATTATACATTTTTCTAAATTGATATAATCTAGTAGGATAAATAAAATATTTCATATTACTTGATGTGATTGCTAATTATAAACATTTTATTTTTGCATCATTGCATTTTTCATCCACAGATATATAAACAATCTATGGAAAATCTTTTGCCCACTCCTGCAAAATCTCATTATACTTTCAATTTGCGTGATTTCTCACGAGTCATCCAGGGTTGCTTACTTGTTGAAAAAGATGCTATAGAGAGCAGGTACACTATGATTCGCCTGTTTGTGCATGAGGTTCTCCGAGTGTTTTATGATCGCCTTATTAATGATAATGATCGAAACTGGCTCTTCAAATTAATTAAAAATGTTATAAAGGACCATTTTAAGGAACCATTTGATTCTGTCTTTTTACATCTAAGGAAAGAGAATGCACCAGTAAGTATATTTAGTGATTAACAATATGTCTGGTTAAAATAGAATTACATGGGCTATTAACATCTTGCAAAAATATGATTGTTTTTAATGAACACAATAACTCTTGATTTTCCCATGGATAGGTGTTTATTTTGAGATTAGTCTTCAGAGGTATGTATATAGAGAGAGGATATTTAAAGAATGAAACCATATATGATGTTTATTAAATTATATAGTAAATGTAGAGTACATAATGTGGTACCAACTCCTAAAATTTTCTCAATAAATAGTAAAAATTATTTTCCAGTCTATAGAAAAAGCAATAAAACTTTCCCTTTTGCTTCATAAAATTATAATTTTATGTATTGATTTTATAAGAATATTATTTTCTATCTTAATGTTTAAAATAATTAGCTAATTAATAATCATCCTATGACATAAATAAAATGAAATTTTGTATAGTTTCTTAAATTTATTTTCTTATTTAAGTTTTATAATTTTCTGAATTCTATTCTATAGGTAAATGAAGAAGACTTAAGAAGTCTCATGTTTGGGGATTATCTGAATCCTGACCTTGAAGGAGAGGATAGAACTTATATTGAAATTCCAGACATTCAACATTTTAGTGATATTGTTGACCAGTGCTTAGATGAGTATAATCAAACTCACAAAACAAGAATGAATCTTGTTGTGTTTAGGTACCTGTATTTTATAGTTATGTTTGAAATGTTTATGTGTAAATTTTTATTATAAAATATTTAAAACAAAAAGAATTTCAATGAGCACATCATAAATATTGCAATATAAAACTAGCAATTTATTCACAGTTCCCTGTTTCAGCTAACCCTACCTCACTGTGTCCCCATTATAACCTATAAAGAAACTCATGTGGTTTTTTTTTTTAACTTGTGTTACACGTCTATGTTCCTGCACATATGTGCACAGGGTTTTTTTGTATGTTTAATTTTATTTTATTTTGTGTGGGGGGGAGAGAGAGAAAGAGAAAGAGAGAGAGTAAGAGAGAGAGAGGAGAGAGAGAGCATGTTTGTATGCAGTGATGTGTGCATGTGCATTGCACGGCAGTGGGTGGAGGTAAGAGGATAACCTCTAGGTGTTGGTTCTCACTTTTCCATCTACTTTGGGATCAGATCTCTTCACTGATGCATAAGCCAGACTAGCTGGCCCATGAGCTCATGGAGATCTTTCTGCATGTGCCTCCCATTTCCTGTAGGCATTCCTAGCTACTGCGTCAGCTTCAGTGTAGGTTCTGGAGATTCAAACTAAGGTTGTCAGGCTTGCATGGCAAGAATTTTTTCCCCAGCCCCTGCATGTTTTATTTTTTAAAATAAATGTTGTGTGTATCTACAGTGTAACATATTATAAAAATATATAATAAAATGGTAAGTACATTTACATGTACATTGTTATGTATAATAAGATTGTTATTTTTGGTAGATATGTTTTGGAGCATTTATCAAGAATATGTCGAATCCTAAAGCAGTCTGGTGGAAATGCTTTGCTTATTGGACTTGGAGGAAGTGGTCGGCAATCCTTAACTCGTCTGGCTACCTCTATGGCAAAAATGCAAATTTTCCAACCAGAAATTTCTAAGAGCTATGGTATAAATGAGTGGAGACAGGATATGAAGGTAAAAATATAAATAAATGTAGTGTGCAAAATAATAAGAGTGCAATGTTTAACCAGTAAAAGGAGAGCCAGACTGCATGGATGCATAGTGAATATTTGGGTAGTAATGCTAATACTATCCTGTCCACTGTGTACCTGCCCTGTGTGCTGAGCATTCCTGAGTGCTTTACTTATACAGTCTAATTCCATAAGAACCACAGTGCAGTGCAGCAGGTATAGTTGTCTCTGTGCTTTACTGTTGGGGACACTGAAGCTAAGGGAAGTGATGTATAGCAGAGCAAGGCTTTCTAGTTCAAGTTGCCCACTACACTATTGCAACAGGTGCCAGGAGCTCCATTTTTATCCTGGTTCTGAGAGGACTTATTTCAGTTGAATACATAATTTCCAACAGACTGCTAAATATGTACCTCATGGGCTGGAGGAATTGCTTGGAGTTGAGTACATACCTAGAATGTGCAGTGATTTTTTAAAATTATAAAATAGCATATAGTGTATTCATACCAGTTATATGCTGATAAATTTAACAACCATCTTCACAGGGATGGTGGTGAGCTGGACTGTGGGTTTATAGTTACCAAGATCATATCATTTAACACAGAGTTGTGGTACACACCTTTAATTCTAGCATTCAGGATACAGAGGCAGGTGGATCTCTGTGAGTTTGAGGCCAGCCTAGTCTACACAGCAAGTTTCAGGCCAGCTAGGGCTGTATAGTAAGACCCCGTTCAAAAAAAAAAAAAAAAAAAAAGACCAAAATAACAGAGTTGCAATGTGTATAAAATACCTTTACAGTGTATATACTATATAGACTTAAATAACTTCCAGTGAATAATAGTTAATAAAATGATTAAGATGAGATAAAATTTAAACATTTGCTAATTTTTATTATACTTATCATTTTAATTGTAAGTTTTTATCACTTAGTTTTTATATTCTTTGAGAATTTCATGCGTATATATATATAATTTAGGTCATATCCATTCCACCTCCATCTTCTCCCAGACCCACACACATCTGCCTCTCAATTTCATATCCTCTTCATTTTTTTGTCTTTATAATCCATGGAGTCCAGCTAGTACTGCCCAAAAAGCCACAACTCGGAAGAAAACTGACTCTCCCTCCCCCAGTAGCTATCAATTGCCAGTAGATCTTGGGTAGGGGTGAGGTCTTGTGACCCCTGCCCCATCAATACTGGAGTGCTGACTGGTTTGATCTTGCATAGGTCTTCTACAGGCAGCCAGTGCTGCTGTGAGTTCATGAGTGAAGCAATCTGTCATGCCCAGATGATACTATTTTTGCAACAGTCCTCCCCGAACTCTGACTCTTACCGTCTTTCTGTGCCTCTTTCATGATGTTCTCTGATTCTTAGCATAAGAGGGTTATATAGATTTTCTGTTTGAGGCTGAACACTTCACAGTCACTCGTTCTCTATACTTTAATGAGTTGTGAGTCTGTGTTAACTGCAGCCCACTGCAATAAGAAGCTTCTCTGATGAGGGGCAAGAGCTGTACTATGGATGTATCTATGGATAATAGGGGTAAATATTTAGAAGGCTATTTGAAAGTATGTCCATTTAGTGAAATAACATAGCAAGTTCTCCCCTAGGGCAAATGACCTCCCCAGTCACAGGCTCTTGGCCAGATAATACAGTAGTACCAGGGATGAGTTCCCTTCTGTGGAGCAGGCCTTAAATTCAATCAGAAAACTGTTGGTTCCCCCGTGAAGCATTTGTGCCACTATTGTACCATTGAGCATATCCTGCCAGGTCAGTTGTTATTGTAGCTCACAGGGCTCACAGCTTGGTAAGACTGTTGATGACTTTTCTCCCCCAGTAGCCTACATAACACCTTTTAGTGCTATGACAGTTAGCCAGCAGGGAGGATGCTTCCAGGTCAGTAATAGGTTTTACCATCAAATTCTGGTGGGTGACCAAGAGCAGTGGCAATAGCCTGTATTGTTTTGAGGGTCTCTGAGATCTCCTAATAACTCGAAGGGAGGCATCCTACACCTGGCACTGGGCTCTTTGTTTGATAACCTGTGGCTTCTGGAAAGAGCTGTATTCCCTGTATATCACTTAATTTTCAGTCCTGGCTATATTTCTAACAGACTTATGCATATAGCTCTACCATACTACAGAGTCCATATCTTTATTTTAGCTAGAAATTTTACTTACAATTGGGTAAAAATAAAACAAACAAACAAAAAAACGAGCCCAAACTAATTTGAGAGAGGAAGTTATTGGCTTATAAGACTCAAGTGTTTAGAGGTAGATAATCCTAAATGACTGAATTTAGGGGTACAATCACTCTGTGATTTCTCTGTATTTCTTGGGCCTACTTCCTTCTACAGATGGCTTATTCCTTGAGGCGACATATTTGGCTCCAAGTAGTTGGGATTTTGGCCTTTTTAAGACTCCTCAGCACAGCAATGTTCTTATTTTGAAACCATCTCAATCCCAGAAGTAACAGTTTGATTGAGTCCTGCTTAACCACATTCCTTCTGAATCAGTAGTTTTGTCTAGGAGCTTGAGGAAACTAAGTAGTTTGGCTCTCCCACTTATAGGATAAGAGAAATGAAGTCCCTGATTGACAGCCCCAATCAGACTCATAGTTACCCTTCTGCCAAAGTGTCAAAAAAAGGGGGGATGGGGGGAGCAAACCCAACATAAATCCACCACATTCTGCTTATAAGTACATTTTTCTTTTAAGACCCTGTTGAGAAATGTAGGCATGAAAGGCCAGAAGACAGTCTTTTTGATCACGGACACTCAGATCAAAGAGGAAGCTTTTCTAGAAGATATTGACAGTGTGCTCAACACTGGAGAAGTGCCCAACATTTTTGCAGCAGATGAAAAGCAAGAAGTGATGGAGGTAAATGCTTTGGGAGAAGTGCTGCTCTCAGCATAGGGATTTCTTACCTTGAAAACTTTGCTCTGCTCCTTCAGGATAAATATAGCGTATGCAATTAAACATTTAAAGAATATTAGCTTTAGGGGCTGGAGAGATGGCTCAGTGGTTAAGAACACTAATTGTTCTTGCAAAAGACACAGGTTCAAATCCCAGCACCCACGTGGCAGCTAGCAATTGTCCATAGCTCCAGTTCCGGGGATCTAACAGGCTCTTCTGTATTCCTTGGGCATTGCATGACACAGGTGCACTTACCTACATGCAGGCAACACACTCATACACATACAATAAAAATAATAAATATTTTTTAAAAAGAATATTAGCTTAGCCAGGCATGGTGGCACACGCCTTTAGTCCCAGCACTTAGGAGGCAGAGGCAGGCGGATCTCTGTGAGTTCAAGGCCAGCCTGGTCTACATAGTGAGTTCCAGGACAGCTGGGGCTACAGGGAGACCCTGCCTCAAAAAGACAAAAAATAATAATATTAGTTTAATATATCATTTTTGATGAATTTCAAATTACTTTTAGCATAGTTGTAACATAGAAATTTTATTTTATAGTTATTATCGTCCTAAAAATAGCAGTTTGTTTTATGTTTGGTGATGGTTAGCATATTTATGAATGATTATGGAGTTTAATAACATCTCTTAAACTGATAAAAGAAAGCATTGCCTATCTGAGAGACATAGCACAGGCCCTATAGTCTTAGCACTCAGGATTGAGAAGGATCAAGAGTTTGAAACTAGCCTGAGGTACATCAAGAGTTCCAGGCCACCCTGTCCTGTATAGTATGATGCTGTTTCAAAAACAAAACAAAGAAAAGAACAACAACAGATAGACAAAGGCTTAGTGTGGCAAGAAAGAATAATGACTAATATTACTTGGTTAGTTGTATGACTTCCTGCTGTCACAGTAAATTTTTCAAGAATCTTAATAAAACTACCTTTTCTTATCATTCTGATATTTGGTTGGGTGTGGTGGCACAAACCTTTAATCCCAGCACTTGGGAGACAGAGGCAGGTGGATCTATGTGAGAGGAAGGCCAGCCTGATCTCCAGAGTGAGTTCTAGGACAGCCTTGGCTACAGGGAGACCCTGTCTCAAAAAGACTGAATAATAATAATAATAATAATAATAATAATTCTGATAGCAATTATGAAAGTCAGGCTTTGTGATGTAACTGACCAAAACCAAAATGCAATTGGGTACCACCTTCTACTGTCAGATAGCAGATATCTTGAGCCCAATTTTAAGACTTTCCCCCAGAAGATCTCTGCTAATTCATTCCCCCTTTATCATTTACTAGAACTAATTTTATCCATAGGATTTATTATTTATACCCAGATGTTTCCTTCTCAGCCCCCAGTGGTAAAATCTGGATTGAATGGCCTCACCCTCGAAGTTCAGGCATTCTGCCTTCTTGCTTTCTGTGGAATGGGAGCACAGCTAATAGCTCCTTCTACAGAGGGTCATGGTGAGGAGAGGAAGTCAAACAAAACAAGCCCTTTTGTAGTGTCAAACACTTAGACTCCTTCAGTAAATAGTATGTTATGGCTTGTGGCCTGGGTTGAGAAAGAAAGCAAAAACCACTAAGTTTTTTTTTATTGCTTTCCTGATGGATACTACAGACATGGTGAAGACAACTCATGAAGGGTGATGTGCCTACTTGATAGGGGAATTCACTCTCCATATGCCTTTCCAAAAAGAGTTATCAGATGTGTGGAGTGAGATTTCCTAAGTTCTGTGAACTGTCCTGCTTGCTTTAGCTGTTAACTGGTCTTCCAATCATTTTCTTACTAAACTTTTGCACTGCTTCACTATTTTACTTTAATCTGCATATTTTATATATATTTAAAAATATTTTTATTTATGTGTATATGTGTGAGTCTGTGTATGGTATGTGTGTGCCTATACCCTGCTTGAATCTCCTGGAACTGGAATTACAGGCAGTTGTGAGCCACCTGTTGTATGTGCTGGGAACTGAACTCTGGTCCTAAGGAAGAGCAGCAAATGCTCTTAACTGGTGAATCATCTTTCCAGCCCCAAAATACTTTTTTTCCTGGAAAAGCAAGAAAGGCTCTTTTTTTAATTGAATTTTTCCAAATTTCATACAATATGTTTTTATCATATTTTGATCCCCTCCCTATCTACACTCCCCTTACTACCTCCATCCAATTTCATGTATTCTTGTATGTGGTGTGTGTGTGTGTGTGTGTGTGTGTGTGTGTGTGTGTGTAAAACAAAGGACATTTGGGGACACAAAATACATTTTATGAGATGGGCTCTCCCTGTACTACCAGGCTGGCCTCAAATGGCTGGGGTCAAGCAATCTTGAATACACAGCCTTAGCCTCTTGAATACTCTACGTTTTTTCTTTTTCCTTTGAGACTGGATCACACTAATGCTCTGGCTGCTCTTCTACCTGAGCCTCCCAAGTGTTAGGACTATATCCTTGTGCTACCACACCAAGTCTTCATATAAAAACCTTTTCATTTATTCTTTGACAATTTCATCCATGCATACAATGTATCCTGATCATATCCACTTCCCACTCCCCTCCTCCTTCCCAGACACCCCCCACATCTCCCTCCCACCTTTGTCTTTGTTTTATGGCTTCCTGAGTCCAATTCATAATGCCTGCATGAATGTGGGTGTGAGGCCATCCACTGAGGCCTGGACAACCCGCCAGTGGCCACAACCCCAGACAAAATTGACCCGCCCTTTCCCAGCAGTCATTAGTTGCCAAGAGCTCATCAATTAGAGGTGGAGGAGGCTCATAAGCCCCTCCCTCATCCATGCTGGAGTGTTGACTGGTTTGGCCTTGTGCAGGTAACCACAGCTTCTGGGAGTTCATGTGTGCAACAGCCCTGCCATGGCCAGAAGTAGGCATTTCACAGCACTCCTCCCCATCCTCCACATCTACATTCTTTCCACACTCTCTCCCAGTTTTTCCTTGAGACTTGAGGGGGGTATGTGATATAAGTGTCCCATTTATGTCTGAGCACTCTGTTAACAGTCACTTATTCTCAGCATTTTGACAGTTATGTGTCCCTTCATTAACTTCTGCCCACTGCAAAAAGCTTGACCAAGGTTGAGAGTAGCGCTAATCTATACATATAACGTAAATATTTAGAAGGCGATTTGACAACATGTCCATTTAGCAAAACAATAGAAAGCTCCCCCTAGGGTGTGAAAAATACTCCTGAGCATGGTTTTTTTTTTTTTTTTAATCAGGTTTACATTACAGTACCAGGCCTCCTGTGGAGCAGGCCTAAATCCAATCAGAAAAGTGCTTGGTGCCCCCATAAAATCATGCCACTTATTACACCAGTGGGCATAACTTGCCTCCAGAGTACATACTTCTTTAACACAAAGAGAATCATAGTCTATGTACTCTTACATGACTTGGGGTTTGTTTCTTTATTTTATTTTGCTAATCTTCACATAGCACTTTATTCAGTTTCACCCCTCATCACCTTCCTGTGCTCCTCACTGGTCTTCTTCCTCCCCTAGATAGTCTGCTTCTATTTTAATTGTCATTTTCTTTCCCATTATCCTCTTATTCCCCATTCCCTTCCTTTAGACCCCTTCTTCCACATTTTACTGTATATCATGTGTGTGTGTGTGTGTGTGTGTGTGTGTGTGTGTGTGTGTGTAATCTAGATTTTTCATGTGAGAGCAAGCCTACAATATTTGTCTTTCTGAGTCAGGCTTTGTTTCATTGTTTTAAAAAGTTGCATATAATCCAATGTATGAATTATAAGCATGTTTTATGTGTTTAGCCAATTTTTTACTGAGTGACATTGCAGTTGTTTTCACTTTTTCTCTTAAAAATAATGTTGTATTATAGGCCTAGGCATAATCTTGATGAAATTTTCCAATATTCTATATAAGGTAAATTCTTGTCAGAATTTGTGTTTAATTATAAAATTATAGCACTAGTGGAGATTTTATATGCACAAAGTGTATCAGAGCCATCCTATTTACTTAAAACA
Source organism: Nannospalax galili (assembly GCF_000622305.1). NCBI lineage: Eukaryota > Metazoa > Chordata > Mammalia > Rodentia > Spalacidae > Nannospalax > Nannospalax galili. The sequence goes on from NW_008352327.1 coordinate 391,570, forward strand.
AAAATTTTAAAGACAGTTGTGAATAATAAATCCTCATATGCTAATATATGATAATCTCTGTATAATAGATTTATTTTTATTTACAATGTTTTGTTTTCTAATACTCTATAGGGTGTTCGCCTGGTAGCTCAGTCTGGCAATAAACATGGTGAACTCAGTCCCTTAGCCCTGTTTGCTTGCTTTGTGAATCGCTGCAAAGATAATCTTCATGTTGTAGTGGCCTTTAGCCCCATTGGAGATGCCTTTCGTAATCGTTTGAGACAGTTTCCATCTCTCATCAACTGTTGTACCATTGACTGGTTTCAGGTTTGTAATTTTTTTGAGGGAAAGGGGTTGCTAATTCTGAGAATTTTACCAAAATCTTATTTAAGCTTGATTAACATCCAGCAATATTTCTTAATTAGTTACTATACTAGTACTCAGCATCAGGGGGCTGATAAGACTGTGTTATCCAGGAATTCGTAGTCTGGACTGGAATACATAAAAAAAAATAATCAGTTAA
>NW_008352327.1:392190-406663 GCF_000622305.1 Nannospalax galili
AAAATATGTAATTAATCACATATACCTTATATATGATGAACAAAATTTTCTGATACTTATGTTGAGTAATTAATTCTTCCCATCTAAGGAGTATGTGTGTGTATAATATATATATAGAATCTTTTTCTGCTGTAGATGATATTAAATGTGTGAGTAACAGGATAGAAGTTATCCATAGCACAAAGATAAGCCTGTAATGTTTTAACGATGTATAAATCAGATGACATTTAATACTTTATAAAATTTCATTGATCTCAGTGAGGTTTCAAAGTCTCTTTTGGGTTTAAGTATCTATCTATCTATCTATCTATCTATCTATCTATCTATATTACATATATATATGACTAACATCACATGAAGGTAACCTGCTAATAAACCTGTATACATTAGCAGCACATACTTTAAATTTTTTTACTTGTGGAATGTTTGATCAAAAGTTTGAATTTTAGCCAAGGTTGGTGGCATATGCCTTCAATTCCAGAACTTCAGAGGCAGAAGCAGGCAGATCTCTAGTTTCAGACCACCTAAGGCTACATAAGACCTTGTCTTGAAAAAAAAAGTTTGAATTTTACTAGAATAGAGAACTGGACACCAAAGAGGGGAAATGATCATAAAATGTGTACTTTACTGACTAAAAGGAGAAAAAAATCACAAGCATTCTTCTGAAACTAACTGAAAGGAAATCTGGAAAATATCCTAATTGACAAGTAAAAATTATTTAGCACAGATTATTTAAACATTTCAAATGTTTGTTGGTAAGTATTGTTGTAGGCACTAAAGTTACAGCTGTAATTTTTAAAAAAAGTTCTTGCTTTCATGGGTTTTATAATTTAGTTAGAGGTTGAGTGGAGGCCAACAATAAACAAATGAATAAATGGTGTGTGAGGTGTTGATACACGCCTATAATAAAACTCATTACAAAAGAGCACAATAACAGGGACTGGAGAAATGGCTCACCAATTAAGAACACTGGCTGCTCTTGCAGAGGACCCAGGTTTGGTTCCCAGCACCCACATGGCAGCTAACAACTGTCCGTAATTCCAGTCCCAGGGGATGTGACGCCCTCTTCCGCCCCCCCTCAGTCATTGCATGACATTGGTGCACTTACATATATGTAGGCAATACACTGATGCACATAAAATAAAAAATAATAAAAGAGCACAATAACAGAAAGAATGTTGTTTTAGGGAGAATGCTCTGTGAAGACCTTTATGATATATTTGGGCAGAAACATGGACATGAGGAGCAAATCATATGAAGATCTGAAAAATCAAGGTTCTAGTCAGAGGGAGCAGCAAGCCCAAAGGCTAATGGGTAGGATTATTTGGCATAGTCCAGGAGAAAGAAAAGAAACAAAACATTTCACTGAAATGGAAAAGACTGGATAAGACGCACATTTGAGTAGAAGAAAATTAAAACTTTAGCTTTGAACATTATCATAGAAATTATGAGGGAAAGACTTCTAATGACAAAAACACAAATTTAAAATTTTTTAAAAATTTTCTCTCGGGCTGGGCGTGGCGGTGCACGCCTTTAATCCCAGCACTCAGGAGGCAGGAGCAGGTGGATCTCTGTGAGTTCAAGGTCAGCCTGGTCTACATAGTGAGTTCCAGGACAGCTGGGGCTACAGGGAGACCTTGTCTCAAAAAGACCAAAAAAAATTTTTTTTCTCTCTTATGGGAAAAATCTAGGTATGGAGGATTGAGGGGATAGCTCAGAGTTAGAGCACTGTCTGAGACCCTAGGTTTAATCTGTAGTAAGAAAGAAAGATAGGAAGAAAGGGAGGGAGGAAGGGAGAGGAGAGGAAAGGAAAGAAACAAACAAAGGAGGGAGGGAGGGGAAAAGGGAGAAAGGAGAGAAGTTGGAAGGAAGGAAGAAAGGGAAGGAGGGAGGGAGGGGAGAATTTGAAAGTAAGCAAAATGAGTCTTTTGTAGCTTAAAGTCATCATGGAAATCTTAAGTCTTTCTGTTTTATCTTTAGTGTATGATTTTCATCCTCAGAGCAATCTTACTATCTCTGAGATGACTGCTGGAATTCTACATTCTAGGAAAGAACTTAAAGAGTGAAAGTAGGGTAAAAAAATATATGCAAGCTCTGTGTCTAACAGTCTTAAGAGCCTTCTCCAAAAGACCTGCCAACAGTTGCTTATATGTCATGTGCCACTCTGCATTACAAGGAAATAAATGTAGCCTTTTAACCTGACATCTTGCCCAGAATAAAATTAGAGTCCTAGGGCAAAAAGGGACTCATAAGTATCGAGTAGACAGCATCTTCTGCAACCGACATGCTAAAATTGAGATGTCTAAAGGACATCCATATGGAAGAGTTGGAAAAGTAATGCAATATGTTCTTGATATGTAGCATACCATTAATCTTTCCCTCATATTGTGTTATCTTTATTTTTCATCTTAATGTATAAAAAGACCTAAAAATTTTGGGACCTTAATCCCCCTAATTCTGTTTTCCTCGTTAAGGTTTCAATTTCACAACCCCAAATTATTCCCCCATAGGAAGTCACTTAACCTACATCATTGGATTGCAACTGCTCCGTAATAAATTTTTCTTTTCCTTATTTTTAGCCATGGCCTGAAGATGCTCTTGAACGTGTAGCTGTAAATTTCTTAGAAACACTGGAACTTACTGAGGTTGAACGACAAGAGATAGTTCCAATCTGTAAATACTTTCACACTTCTATTATGAATCTTTCAGAAAGGTTAGGAATAATAATTTTTTAAAATTTTATTTATTTTTATTTTATGTATGTGAGTGTATTGCCTGCATGTAGGTAAGTTCACTCATGTCATGCAATGCCTGCGGACAGAAGAGGCCGTCGGATCCCCTGGAACTGGAGTTAGAGACAGTTGTTAGCTGCCATGTGAGTGCTGGAATTCAAACCCGGGTCTTCTGCAAGAACAGTCAGTGTTCTTAACCGCTGAGGCATCTCTCCAACCCTGTAATAATAAATTTTAAATGATATGTTTTATATTTTAAAGCATCTCTTTCCATGAAAGTCCAATATTTTGATTGTCTTCTAAATATTTTTGGTCATTTAATTAGTTTAAAATCCTCAGCTTGCAAACAATGTTATTTTGTCTAGCTTTAATAAAAGGAAAAATTTATCGTAAAGATCCAAGGGTATCTCACAAAGATCCAAGAAAGAACTAGAAGCAAGAGCTACAAGAGTGAGAAACCTGGAAGTGTTTTCTCTGGTACTCATCACTGCCTCCCTCAGCACAGACCCTTTCTTTCTCTTTGCAGATGGACTTTTCTATGCCCAGTGCATTTGGAGGAAGCGTCTGCTTCTCAGCTCCTGAATGCACTGCTTGCGGTTTCAGCAGCAGGGAGATGCTGGCCTGTTATTTCTAGCTTCCTGCTCCAAATTTACTCCAAAATGGAATTAGCCTTGTGTCTGATCAACCATGGTTAGGGTGGCAGATAGTCTAGATAAAACACGGTTGCTGAGACACTGGGTGATCATTCTTAAGGGGAACCAAAGTAATGGTAGAGTGGAGATACCTGTAAAGTATGTGTTCTAACTATTCATCTCTATTCCCTTGTTTCAAAGATGCATGAACATAAGCACTCTTGTGTTGCCTATCCAGAGTCAGACAAACATCCTGCATGATTGGCTTGCACAGTGGTGCCAAGCAATGTGCTGTAGTCTGCATACTTGTGCGATCTCATTCTTCCCATGTATGTATGTATGTATGTATGTATGTATGTATGTATAGTAGGCTTGTATTCCTGGCCTTTTACCATTCAGTCACCATGTAACACACTTGTGTAAGGAATGATAATTCATGCTTGTCTGTCCACAAGTCCTCTTTCCTACTCTGCTTCCCTTCCTCATATATCTTGAGACCCTTATAAGATCAGATCCTCCTGGCTTATAAAACAGAAAAATAAAGCCTTTATCTTTTTTTGTTATAGTTCACTTTTTATAGACATCTTTGTTGATTTGTGATTTTTAATTTTATTTATTTTTATTTTATGTGTATGAGTATAATGCCTGCATGTATGTAAGTGCACCTGTGTCATGCAGTGCCCATGGAGAACAGAAGAGGAGGGCTTTGGATCCACCAGACCTGGAGCTACAAATAGTTGTTAGCCACTATGTGGGTGCTAGGATTTGAACCCAGGTCCTCCTGCAAGAGCAGCCAGTGCCCTTAACTACCAAGCCATCTCTCCAGCCCCGATTTGTGATTTTATATATAATTTTTTTTTGGTCTCTTTAGGCAGGGTCTCCCTATAGCCCCAGCTGTCCTGGAGCTCACTATGTAGACCAGGCTGGCCTTGAACTCACAGAGATCTGCCTGCCTCTGCCTCCCCTGTGCTGGTACTACAGGCGTGTGCCACCATGCCTGGCTTATATATATAATTTTTATTGAGCTTTTTAAATTTCATAATTTTCCACTCAAATCCAGACCCCCTCCCCCACCCATGCCTCACCTTATCTCCCACTGAACTCTATGCACTCTGTCATACATGCTGGGTCCTATTCATTCAGGTGTTTGTGGCATCAAGCACAGGGCCCATGTCAACTCAATTAACAAGGGCTCAAAGGGGAAGTGAGAAATAGGTGGTGGGCCAGCACTAGACTGAGAATTATTTGAGACTGATTGCTGCTGGGTAAAGGAGAGTATGACTTACCTACGACCACTGGATGGGCTGACTAGATGGCAGTGGATGCGTTTACACTGATTTGTGATTTTTAAACATGTCCTTATAATTTGATATTTTGTAGATACAAATTTGGGATATGGTTATGTGTAGAACTCTGGAGTCTTGCTTAGTTCAGATGGTTAGTGTGTTCTACACAACACTTAAACTTTGTTCCTAATTGTCTGAGGTTAATACTATGTTGAATTTACCTTTCGTGAAATTCATTATTTGTAGTACAGTATGCTGCCTGCCTCTTTTTAGGTTCTTGGAAGAGTTAGGACGACATAATTATGTAACAGCTACTTCTTATCTTGAGCTTATTGGCTCATTTCAACAGCTTTTGACTAAGAAAAGGCAAGCTGTTACGGAAGCAAAGCAACGCTATGTAAATGGGCTTGATCAGTTAGCTTTTGCAGAGTCTCAGGTAAATATGATGAGCTGCTCAAAATGGTAATGTATACCGATAAATGTAAGAAATAATAACAAAAGCAGTGTTGAGAGCATGTTATATGCCAGGTTCTGTTAAATACTTCACGTACATTGTTTTAGTTATTCCTCACAACTCCAAGAGGTAGTCACTTTTATATCCTCATTTTACACATAAATAAGATTTTGAGAAACTCAGTCAGCTGCCCAGTGCACAGAGACTCAATAGATTTTGTTCCATTTCTGATTTGTTGTCATTTGAGAGACTATCCAAAATCTATTCTGGCTTTTTATTATAACAGATATTAAATATAAGATGGGTTTTCCCTAATGAATACAATGCTAGTTTCACTTACTAGTGTTAGTTCAATGCAAGTAACAGAGGTTTTTGTTTGTATACCATGCATATAGTATAATGGGAACACCTGAGCTCACACCATTTTTTCTGAACATGTTTTTTCGACAACTGCCTATTCCCAATGTCCTGTGAAATACTCAAAAGATTCAAAAGTTTTTTATAAAAAGAACTGGATATGCTCTCCTGGTTTGTTTATCTTGCAAAGATTTAGGGGGAAAAAAGCTTTTCCTAATCAAATACTTTATGCATTTAAGTTTCTATGTTTGATTTCAGTAGCCATTATAGCAGTGGAAACTTAATGACAAACTGTCTGTTTAGGTTGGTGAAATGAAACTGGAACTTGTTGAGTTACAGCCCAAATTGGAGGAGGCTAAAATTGAAAATGCACGTATGATGCAGGTACAGTATTGATATTTTTATTGATGACAAAGGGCAGTTGAAATATGTAAAACTAGCCTTGAAAATAAGCCTTATTTTTTTTGTCACTAGAGCCTATGGACTTTACCCTTTTCTATTGACTGGATATCTCAGTGGGTTTCTGTATTTGTCACTTTTGAAGGGGAGTAAAAAGCCCATTTCCAAATAAGGTCACATGTATTTGTATTTCTTCTCATTTTATTCTAGACCTTTCTGTCCTTCAAAATGATATTGGCTGTAAGATTGAGGAAGCAACTTGAAAATTTGTCTTTATTTTTTCCTTATTTCTTTTCTATAGATTATTGAGATAGAATCTGCAGAAGTAGAAGCAAAAAGAAAGTTTGTAAAGTTAGATGAAGAGATAGCCAGTGGGAAAGCTGAAGAAGCCCAAGCTCTGAAAAACGAGTGTGAAAGTGACCTAGCTGAGGCCATTCCAGCCTTAGAAGCAGCTCTGTCTGCACTGGATACACTTAAGGCAAGTGTCTGAATTAGTCACACTGGGTTTCATCAACCAAATGAAGCCATGTACAGGCCTTTGGTTACCTTGGTGTGGCTTTATTTCACTGAATAATACTATATTGTTTATTTTCAAGTTAAATGAAACTTGCATCTTAACAGTTCTTTGATACAATGTTATATATTTTTGCTTTTCCTATATCATGTATAATTTTCTGATGTAGCTGTGAGTCTCTACAGTACCTGTGTGTCTACAGTACCTGTCTGTGTTGTATATGACTTTTTAAAAATTATTTATTTTATTTTATGTGAATGAGTGTATTGCCTGCATGTATGTGAGTGCACCCATGTTGTGCAATGCCACGGAGGTCAGAAGAGGCCTTCGGATTCCCCTAGAACTGGAGTTAAGGATGGTTCATAGCCACCATGTGGGTGCTGGGAATCAAACCTGGGTCCTCTGCAAGAGCAGTTAGTGCTCTTAACCGCTGAGCCATTTCTCCAGTCCCATGTATATGACTTTTTATAGGGTCTTTGGGCAAAATCAGAACAACCTTACCAATAGAAGAGGAGAGTCATCACCTAGTGACTAGGGAGCTGAGGATATCCAGGTCCCATTCTTTGCCCTCTTTCCTAACCAACGCCCACATTTCCCATGTAAGAGATCTGAGAAGTCTGGGAAACTCAACCTATGGGCATCTTAGCATTTCATAGGATAAAATTCTATATGACTTTCAGTTTATCGTTCTGTATTAGTTTTAAGACCAGAGATCATTTTAGGGCAGTTGTATCAATATAAATCTCCTAGTGTTTTCAGTGTGCTGTGAACTAGGAATTTAAAACCTCAAGTTTGAAGAAGATGGAAGTGATGCCTCTGAGCCAGGAGAACTGTGGAAGGAGGCTTCCTCCCTAATGTTTCCTCCTCCTTCCCTATTCCCAAACAAGATGTCTGGCATGGAGGATGACTTCATCTGTGATGAGGAGGACTATGACCTGTAATGCTCTGAAGACAGTTAACTCCTAGACAAATGGAAATCAGTGTTGCATTCTCAAAGCAATAAAAGAAGATGCACTAAGCAGCTTCCAAAGAGTTTAAACCTCAAAGGTAAAGAAGAAGAGGGGTTTAAAGCGCTGAAACAAATGGTTAAGATGAACTTCAACTTGACAAGTTTCCAGAAATGATGAATAGATATAAACTATTGACTTAGATGCAAAGTGCAGTAACAGAAAATTATTCTGAAAACCCATTAACTATATTCTTAATGATATTCCTACTTCTAAACAGAATTCTGGCTTTTTTAATATCAGGTGGATTGCCTTAGGAATTTTTTGAAGCAACACTGGGAGCTTAGAAATATGCTCTGAATGGCACACTGTAACTTAAAACAAAAAAGCTTAGAAAATTACATTTAAAATGAGAAGAATAAGGAAAGCTTTAAAAGTGCTTTATGCTAGTCCTATCAGTCCAGCCCAAATGATGGAGAAGATGGCCTGGGAAAATGATACAAAGTTACTAAAAATTTTGTCTTGGAAATTCAAATGAAGCACAACAAAGAAAAATAGCAACAATAAAAGTAAACCTTAAGGTACTCTATGAAGAGTCTCTTCACATCAAGTCTGCCATCATCATGAGATATCAGAGTGTGGTAGCAAAATGCACTTGAAAGAAGGTGAATCTAGAAAGACGCACTGGATATTTGAAGCCTTCAAGAATTATGCTTAATCAGAAGTCCAAGATGATGACCTGCATAAAATATTTGGTCTCAGCAAATGTACTAATGAAAGCAAGAACAAATCCATTTGATGAACAGGAGCCCAAGCCATATAGAAATGATCCAGAAATTCTAGCCACGACAAATTTAGTAAGTACCTATCAGAACAATGATATCACTAATTTGAAAAGATTCTCAACACAAATCACAACAACATGAGTGGTCCTTTCATAAGCACACACACTGAGAACTTTTACAAAACACTCATGAACACAAGTTGAGCCTTACACAAGTAATATATTTTCCTTTTATTTCTAAGGAGATGAACATAGATGTAGTTAATGTGGAGAGCTTCCTGGTGCAGTATATATTGGATAACATCACTCATTGCTGAACTGATCAAGTCAATCAACATCTTGAACTATAAAATGAGAAGAGGCTGGTACATGATATACTGTACAAGATAGATGATTTGTTCAACTACAGTCTCTCAACTGTACTGTCAGTAAGCTATCTTAATAAAGAACTAGCTTTTTAAAACTATGCCTGCATGTATGCACCCAATGTCATGCAATGCCAGCAGAGGCCAAAAGAGGGCATTGCTTCCCCAGAAACTGAAACTAAGTACAGTAGTTAGCCATCATGAGTGTGCTGGGAGCCAAACCCAGGTCTTCTGCAAGAGCAGCCAGAACTCTTAACTGCTGAGTCATCTCCCCCGCCCTGAGAACCAGCTTTTATAGATGTACTAAGGCAACAGTGCAGGGATAAAATACTTAGAAGGACTGAGACTAGCAAAACACTGGCTGAGAGATTCTGAAAGTTATTGGAGTTGCGGCAAAGGATTTTTTCGATTAACTGAATTGTCATTTGCTGCTACATTTATCCCAACATAAACAGCTTTAATATCCAGAAGAAAACCAAAACACCATGGGATTTATACTATACTGATATCTTGCTCTAGATACACAACATCATAGTAATTTGTCATGGGCATTGTGACCGGGGCGAAGATTTTTGTTATTGTATTAGTTACTTTTCTGTTGCTGTGATAAACACCGTGAACAAACGCAACTTATGGAAGAGTTTATTTTGGCTTATGGTTCCTTAGAGATAGGAGTCTATGGCAGGGAAGCATGACAAAAGAAGCTGAAAGCTGAGATATCATATCCTCAACAGCAAACATGAAGCAGAGGGAGTAAAGTGGAAGTGGGGCAAGGCTATAAACTCCCAAAGCCCCTGGTTATACACTTCCTCTAGTAAGGCCATACTTCCTGAAGATTCCATGACCTCTCAAACAGCACCACCAACTGGGGACAAAAGTGTTCAAATATTTGAGCCTATGGGGGACATTTCTCATTTAAACCACCACGGTAGTGATTTTAAATATATTGACATGTTACTGTTGGTTAAATTTAACCATGTTTTACATGCAGAAATTCTCTCACAAGCAACCTGCAGTCATTTGAAATGCATACCCTTTTGAATACTTCCTTTTGTCATGGATGGATGAAAATGCTTGTTGCATTTTGCAAAACATTAGTTCTCTAAAACTGTGTCCCAGTATTTCTGTACCTGCAATGTAGTAAAGCTTTAGATGAAACCCATAATTATAGTGGCATGTTGACATTTAAGTTTAGAGCAATACAATAAATACTACAGCTTGGAAATTGATATAAAACAAAGTAAAACAACAAAAACAAACCCCTGAACCTGTTGTCTGCCTTTATGCTCTCATGTTTAAAAGCCACATGGTACTTATTTTTTCTCTAGAGGTTTTTCACAGGGAGTTTGACAAAACTGTTTTTAACAGATACCTCAGTCTAGGCAACCAAGATTGTTAATTTAAGGAACTGTTTTGTCCCTATGTTCCACAGACTTTCAACACTCTCTTCTCTGATACACGATTCCTGATGCCTTCACATCCCACCAGGTCAGGTTATTAGTAGTAGATTTCATTTTCATTTAGGTCTGCTGTTTATACACTTCCTAGTATGCAATAATTTATTGTATGAGATAGGATTCAGTTACAGAAAGCAGAATTGACTCTGTTTAATATAAGAAGTCAAGAATTTTAAGGGAGTTTATAAATAGAACAGAATTGTTGGAAGAGCTATAGAAACAGACCTTAGAGTGAGCCAGAAGGAATGACTCACAAAAATAAACTTAGTAGAAGTGGTCCACCACATGAGCTTTTCATCAAAGAAGATAGTCTGCAGAGCTTGCTTACAGAACCAAAGTCTGTGATCGCATCCATCAATGAAATGGTTCATTCACACCATGCTGTTCTTCATATTTATTGTCTGAATTCTGGTGTCACTTGAGTGATCTGATACTGGAATCTGCATCCCACCTAGAGTTCTAGTTGTGTAGGAAACCAAGATTGTTGCTAGCTTTCCATTGTTTGCACTATTGCAAGGAGTATCATAAGGATATTGGGATAAGAGAATTGATAGTATCTTTCTTCAGGATATACCTTTTCAGAAATTGAATTGTGGGGCTGGAGAGATGGCTCAGTGGTTAAGAGCACTGACTGCTCTTGCAGAGGACCCAGGTTCTATTCCCAGCACCCACATGGCGCTTATGAACCGTCCTTAACTCCAGTTCCAGAAGAATCCGAAGTCCTCTTCCAACCTCCGCAGCATTGCACAACACAGGTGCACTCACATACATGCAGGCAATACACTAATACACATTAAAAAGTATAATAAAATAATAAATAAAATATTTTTAAAAAGAAATTGAATTATGGCATGCTTTCATTTCTGAATAAAATTAATATTATATAAGCAAAATATAGAATTAAGCCTTCATCTTAGATTTCTTTACATAGGTTCTAATGTATGTGCAAAAATGTATTCTCTGGAAGTTTCATATCTGCCATCATATCTTCATAAGGTCTTAAGATTCCCCAAACATTTGAGAACCATTAGTCTTACCTATGCTAACTTCTCTTTTGCTATTTTTTCATAACCACACAAAGCAAAAACTAATCAAAAGGAGATGTTTTTATTATTTCCAAACATCACTTTTTTGATTTTTTAAAAAATTTATTTTTATTTTATGTGCATGAGTGTATTGCCTGTATGTAAGTGCACCCGTGTCCTACAATGCTTGTGGAGGTCAGAAGAGGGTGTTGGATCACCCATAACTGGAGTTACTTATGGTTGTTAGCTGCCATGTGGGTGCTGGCAATCAGACCCAGGTCCTCTTCAAGAACAACCAGTGCTCTTAACCACTGAGCCAATCTCTCCAGCCCTGCTTTTTTTATTTTTTTGAGACAGCATTTGACTATGTAGCCCAGGCTGTCTTGAAGCTCACAATTCTCCTGCCTTCACCCTTTGAGTGCTAGGATTAAAAGTGTACACCACTACACCTAGCTCTAACATTATTTGTTAAATTCTCACTATTTAGAAATAAGCTATTCTAAGGATGTCTTGTTTTCTTTTGATTTAGCCAGCTGATATTACAATTGTGAAATCAATGAAGAATCCTCCAGCTGGTGTTAAGCTAGTTATGGCTGCTGTTTGTGTCATGAAAGATATAAAACCAAAGAAAATTTCAGATCCTTCAGGAACTGGAGGCAAGGTAATAACCAGGCACAGATTTAAATCATATTTATGAATGTACAGAACTTGTTTTTACCAACCATCATCAAATTGAAAATCAAGAACATGCAATCCAGGGAAGAAACACTACTTTCCAGACTGAATGGACTCAGAGTTATATACAGAAAATAATATCTATATACATTCTACTGTATGCAGTGTCAGAAATAGAGTTCCTTCTGTTTCCTTCTCAATCATACGGTCAGAATTAAACAAGATGTGTTCTAGTCTGCCTTCTCATATAATACAGGATCACCTGCCCAGGGGTGGTACCACCCACAGTGGGCTGGGCCCTTCCACATCACTCAACAATCAAGAAAATGCCCCACAGACATGACCACAGGCCAATCCAATGGAGTTCCTCAACTGAGGTTCCCTCTAACCAAGTATGTCAAGTTGACACCAAAGCTATCCAGCACAATTGACCCCTTGTCAACTTGATACACAAACACTGCTATTAAACCACAACTTTCCCATTTCTTGTCCCCAAGATATGATATTAATATTAACATCCCAACATAAAACAGCACAACTTTTAAAAGTCCTGCAGTCCTTTAAAAATCTAAACACTTTAAAAGTTCAAAGACTCTTGGGGCTAGAGTAATGTTTCAGTAGTTAAGAGCATTGACTACTCTGGCAGAGAACCTGGGTTCAATTCCCAGCACCCACATGATGGCTAACAACCATCTGTAACTCCAGTTCCAGGGGATTTGACGATTTCTGCACTGCACGACAGGGGTGTACTTACATGCAGGCAATACACTCATACACATGAAAACATAAATAACAAAAATTTTTTTTAAGTTCAATGTTTCTTTTAAAAGTCTTTTAACTGTGGGTTCCTGTAAAATCCAAAGCAAGTTAAGTACTGTCTTATTTCAGAAGGGAAGAGTCAGGCACACTTAAGTAAAACCAAAGTCCAGCAAAGTAGCTCAAGGCTGGACATCTGGGATTCACTCATGGTCTTCTGGGCTCCGAAGGGCTTGGACCGTGTCACTTCTCTGATTCTGCCATCCACAGCACACACAGCTTATCTCATAGGCTCAGGCCAGCTCCACTCCACATCTGCCACTGCCCTGAGTGGTCATCCCATGGCCCTGGCATCTCCAATATGCTGGGGTCTCCATTGCAACCGAGGCTGAACCTTCACCAAGGGACTCTCCTGGCCTCTGAAGGTGCAAAACTTTGTATCCTCTCCATGAGCTCTTCAATCCTGGGAGTCTTCACAGCAACTGAGGCAGTACCTTCACAAATGGCCTTTCCTGGCATCTCTCAGTGCTAAACCTCAGCTACTTTCTGTGACCCCTTCATTCCTTCAAAACCAGTACCATGTCAGAGACTCTTTTACATTATGAAGTCCTGCTTCTGCTTAAGGTGGAGCCTCAGGCCCCTTCTGGACCACAGCTTCTATGTTCTGACCCTGAGGAAATACTTCCCAGAAGATTTCAACTCAATAATAAGGGTCTCTTCTTAATTACTGCTCATTTTTTAGCCCCAGCTAACCAGCATCAATTGTCCCAGTAAAGCCAAGGTTTCACTTCAGTGTTGCTGATCTCTTATTAAGCACAGCTGATTTTTCATCCCCAGCTGACCAGAAACCACAGATTTTTAATTCAAAGTATCTCACAAATAGCCTTGATAACCTTTGCTTCCCTTGAAGCTTCACAAGACAGGCCTTTATAATCCACATTTCTCTCCATCATAACTGTTTCAAGCTCCACAGCAACAACTCACTAAGCTCTGAGCACTCAATAGCTTTTCTCACTTGGAGTCTCAAATACTTCCACAGTCCTTCAAAAAACAATATGGTCAGATCTGTCACAGCAATACCCCCATGATCCTGGTACCAACTTCTGTCTTACTTTTCTGTGATAAAAACACTGACCAAAACCAAGTTGGGGAGGAAAGGGTTTATTTGGCGTACAAGCACAGTCCACCATCGAGGGAACTGAGGGCAGGAATCTGCAGCACAGACCATGGAAGAACACTGCTTACTGACTTGCCCCCATGACCTGTGCAGCCTGCTTTCCTATACAATACAGGACCACCTGCTGGGGGTGGCACCACCCACAGTGGGCTGGGCCCTCCCATATCACTCAACAATCAAGAAAATGACCCATAGATGTGGCCACAGGCAGCCAATCCAATGGAGGACATTCCTCAGTTGAGGCTCCCTCTAACCAGGTGTGTAAAGTTGACAACTAAAGTTATCCAGCACAAGATGCCTGTATTACAACCTGTACTTTGTATCTCAAATTTAAGAGAATCTAGCATATAACATAGATGTCATTTTTGAGAATTCATTTTTTTTTCTTTTTGCTGAGTTAAGGAAATTATATAGTGTTGTTAAAAGCCTGGACTGCCAAGTGTGGTAATTACAGTCTTCCAGAAGGGAGGCAAAAGGATCCAGAGTCAAGGTCAGTGTCAGCTATACAGCAAATTCAAGGACAATCCTAGCTACATGGCAGCCTGTCTCAACAAAGAAATGAAAAAAGCTAAGTGTGTTGATTCACGTTTATAAATCCAACACATGGCAGACTGAGGCAAGAAGATTGATGTGGATTCTCTGTCTGAAAAACATTAAAATTAAGACTTACTATGGAGCCAGAATATCTACATTCAGAAATTTTTTTTAATTTAATAACCACATACTTAGAAGAAGCATTTCATTGCAGCAGCATTGACATATTCAATAACAATTTTCTGAGCTAAGATGCATCTCTTTCGGAATTGGCTATAAATTTTTAGGTTTACAGTTGAATTATTACAGTTATACAATATTGTACTCAGTATAAACCCTATAAGACATAAAATTAAATGAGGTTTTAACCTTTAAAAAA
>NW_008352327.1:407004-407166 GCF_000622305.1 Nannospalax galili
GAGGAAGAGTACATATCTTTCACAAGTGGGTGTAAGTTTCTAGGTTCACAGTTGAATTAATATACTTATACAATATTGAACTCAGTAAAAGCCCTGTAAGACATAAAACTGAATGAGCTTTTAACCTTTAAAAAAGATCTCCATTTCATTTTAGAATATATT
>NW_008352327.1:407186-407742 GCF_000622305.1 Nannospalax galili
TAATTGGTTGCACTCGGATCCTTGGCACCTGTGTATGTCTATAAAGTCATCAGTAGATTTCAGTGGTAATGTTTACCACCTCTACTAATTAACCTGACGTAAATTTCCATGCTTCCTCCTCAAATATAATACATTTTTTAACTTTTTTTTTGTGTGTGTATATCACACAGAATATCCCAAACCATCTTATTCAACTATACACCCACTTCCCAGATGGCACCCTCTCATAACCTCCTACCCCACTAGAGTGCCTTATACTCGGATACCCCTGCTACTGTCTGCTGTGTTGTTGGCACCCCCAGCCATTCCCCAAATTCCCAATATCTTATTTTAAAAAAAAAAAAAGAAAAGAAAGTGAGAATGTGAAAGATGTTAAAATGATATGGGAATGGAGATATTGTCCAAAATAGAAAAAAATGAGAAAGCCTAAGCAAGTGAGGAAGGTCTGTTTAGGTTTGTTATGATATATAAAGGGTAAGACAAAAATAATATACACATAATCTTAAAATTTCTAAGGTCACAGTTTAGTCAACTAGTTTAAGGAACAAAATGTATA
>NW_008352327.1:408358-409055 GCF_000622305.1 Nannospalax galili
TTCTCAGATAAACCTTACCTAGACATATATTCCTTGATCTGCTATGTATAATTTGTCATTAGGTTGTAGGAGTAATATGGGTCCTTCTGGTTTTCAAAACCAGCTAGGCATTATTTATCTCTTGCATTGTCTCACCTCTCCATCATGGTTTTCCCACTTAAGGTGCCCCCATTTCCCCCCTTTCTCCCTTAATAATACCCTTCTCCTATGGTCCTACCTCACTTGAGCTCCTTCTTTACCTTTATCCCTTAGGTTTCTTGTATACCCTTCCTTCCCCCTCCCTTAAACTAGCCCAATTTTTATATGTATCTCCCTTATTAAAGCCTCTTTCCTACTTTTCTTCTCTTTCAGGTTCTTTCTTTCCCTTTACCTCCCTGTTTCCTTTCCATTATCCTGGTTCCTATAGTTATGTCTGGTTGAATACTTATTCATCAGAGTCTGGTTCTAGGATCCACATATGAGGGAGAACATATGTCTATTTTTTTTCTGAGTCTGTGTTACTTCACTTAGTATAACAGTTTCTAGTTCCATCCATTTACCTGCAAATTTCATGATTTCATCTTTCTTTACTGCTGAGTAAAACTCCATCGTATAAATGAACCACTTTTTCATTATCCACTCATCAACTGAGGGACACTTAGTTTGTTTCCATCTCTCAGCTATTGTGAAAAGAGCAGCAACAAACATGTATGTACAA
>NW_008352327.1:413760-432138 GCF_000622305.1 Nannospalax galili
GATTTTGGCCTCAGGAATTTGGGGGTTGGACTGGCCTGGGAGCTGGGCCCAGGAAAGATGCTGGTCTAGGGCAGCTGGTGGCCCTGCCACCCAGAGATGCAAATAAGATGGGGGCAGGAAGAGGCCCCAGGACCTCCTGAGGACTGCACCGAGGGGCTGGTCTGGTCTGGATGCAAAGGATCAGGAAAAGGAAAGGTCAGCCCTGGGCATCCAGGAAAGAGTCTAGCAGTTCCTGCAGGCCCAGGGAAGTAGAGGGAGGTGAGGGCAGGGCCAGGCCCAGAGTGCTCCTTGGGACAGGAGAAGGAACTGAGTTGGTATGGATGCAAAGGATCAGGAAGCAGTGGTGGTTCCCCAGGTGCCTGGGGCACCAAGACAAGGAATGGGACAGGACCCAGGCTAGGAGAGACCGGGGGCGGGCGAAATGGGAGGGTGAATAAGGCTGGGGGAGTAAGGCAGGGAGGACGTGATTGACTTATCCTGGAAAGAGAGGCCCTTCAGGTGGGAGAGAGGCCTGCGGTTCCTGCAGGCCCAGGGAAGCAGAGCCTGACTACATTTTTTTTTTTTAAATCTAAAAAATCCTGAGAGCTAAACAAAGGTTAATAGAATGGGAAAAATAGAATTGTTTACAAAAATAGCATGCTGCGTATATATTTGCTTGATACTATGAGCACTGCATCAGCTTAGAGAAACACTTTATGATGTCTGGTGGTGCTGATCTTGGATGTGGTTATCATAGTCTTGTCCAATGTTGAATTCCCACTGAGAAGCTACACCCCCCACTCCCCCATTTTGGTCTGGTGTTTCTAAGGATCCCTTAAATGACAGACACAGAGGATGAAGGAGACAATATAGTCAATTCACAAAAGGATGTCATGAGTCA
This sequence comes from Nannospalax galili, assembly GCF_000622305.1. Taxonomy (NCBI): domain Eukaryota; kingdom Metazoa; phylum Chordata; class Mammalia; order Rodentia; family Spalacidae; genus Nannospalax; species Nannospalax galili. Next base: position 414,641 of record NW_008352327.1, read on the forward strand.
GTCGAGATTGCAAACCCATCATTGGCAACGTTTTATCTTTGTAGTGATTTGTTCTCACCTATTTCTATGATTGTGTACTTTATGCTAACAATAGCAGTCACCAAGTTTAGACTGACCATTGCTGTTTGTCAATAGAGATTTAGTGGCCTGAGGTTTGATCTGTGTCTTTTGTTCCAGCTAGATATTTTCATGTAGTACAGGAGATTAAAATATGATCAAAATATTTTGTATGAAATTGTCAAAAATGCAATTAAAAATTTATAATAAACAAAACCATTTTTATTATATCAGTTTTTAAGATTAGCTCTTTAAATTTAAAGAGCTTTTTAATTGAATTTTTGAAAATTTCATACAAAATATTTTGATATTTATATCCCCTCCCCATCAGCACTTATAACCCTCATCTAATTTCTTGTAATCTAGCACACACACACACACACACACACACACACACACACACACATATGAAGACCTATAGAGTCAAATTTGTGTCTCTAAGTGCCCGTCAGTGTGGGTTCATCCACTGGAGCCTGGTCAACCTACCAAGAGTCTCACCCTTAAACAAGATTGACCCACTACCTCCCAGCAGCCATTGGATACCAGTACTTCCTTTGGTAGGGTTGGGGTTTCTTACCCACTTCCCTATATCTATGCTGGGATTTTGCCTGGCTTGAGCTTAAGTGGGACTTGTGCATGCTGTCACTATTGCTGTGAGTTCATATGAATAGCTAACCAGCTGTCTTGAAAACTGCATCCATAGTGGCTGTCAGTTTGCACTCCCATCAGTGGATAAGAGTTCCCCTTTTTCCACATCCTCACCAGCATTTGTCCTGTTTGTTTTGGGGAGGTTAGCCATTCTGGGTGGAGTAAGATGAAATCTCAAAGTGGTTTTAATTTGCATTTCCCTGATGACTAAATATATTGAACGTTATAAAAAGGGTTTCTTAGCCATTTGCCTTTTATCTTTAGAAAACTTCCTGTTCAGCTCCTTGCCCTAATTGTTAATTCAATTGTTGGGGGTTTTTTTATGTTTAGTTATTTTAGCTCTTTGTATATTCTAGATATTAACCCTCTGTCAGAGGTATAGCTAGTAAAGATTTTTTTCCCTTTCCTAGGTGCCTCTTGACTCAAATAATGTGTCCTTTTTTGTACAGAAGCTTTTTTGTTTCATGAAGTCCCACTTGTCAGTTGTTGAACTTAATGCTTCTGCTATAGGAGTCCTGTTCAGAAAATCCTTCCCTGTACTTATAAGTTCCAGTGTATTCCCTACTTTCTCCTCTGTGGGATTCAGGGTATCAGGTCTTATGTTGAGATCTTTGATCCATTTGGAATCAAGTTTTGTGCAGGGTGAGAGATAGCTAGGGATATAGTTTCATTCTTTTACATGTTGCTATCCAGTTTAACCAGCACCATTTGCTGTCTTTTCTCCATTGTGTATTTGTGGCTCCTTTGTCAAAGACCAAGTGATCGTAAATGCATGGATTTAAATTTGGGTCCTTTATTGTCAATGATTAAGTTTTAAAAGTTAATGTATAAGTTGATGTCCGTGTTTAAAATGCTTAGTATATTTAACCTGTTCTCAGGGAGAGGGCTCTTTTGTTTGCTTGTTTGTTTGTTTTTTGAAACAGAATCTTACTATGTAGCCTTGGAATTTGCTGTGTGTAAACCAGACTGGCCTTAAACTCACAATGCTAAGATCAAAGGCATGTGCCACCATACCCAACAGGAGAGGTGTCTTAATTTCTGAAAAAAAGTTGATATTTTTTAAGTATATAAACACTTTTTGTAAATAATATACATTTTAATTGTACAGCTAGTAAGTGTCCATAAACTTTATTTATAGATACTTGATTACTGGGGACCTAGCAAGAAAGTCCTGGGAGATATGAATTTCTTAAGAGATCTGAAAGAGTATGATAAGGACAACATCCCAGTGAGTTACATCGGACTTTTTCTTCTCTTAATGTGACTTTGTCATGATGTGTAAAATCTGTAAAATTATGTATTATCTTTTCTCCTTTAATATTTTTATTGAGCTTTTAAATTTTCATACATTTCCCACTCAAATCCAGACCCCCCTCCCCCAGCCATGCCTCCCCCTGTACCCACCAAACCCTATCCACCCTGCCATATATGATGAGTCCTATTCATTCAGGTGTTTGTACCCAAATGTCTTTCAATATACATGTGTCCACTGGAGTCTAGTCAGTCCATCCAGTTGTTGTCTGTAAGTCATATTCTCCCTTACCCAGCAGCAGTCTCAAATAGTTTTCAAACTAGTACTGACTGCCACCTATTTCTCACCTCCCCTTTTAATTGTTTAATTGAGCTGACATGGGTTCCATGCTCGATGCCACAGCTGCCACAGGCTCACATAAGCAAGCCTCCATTGGCCTGGAAGCCTCCACCTCATCCATTCATGAAGCAGCCCTGGTTCTTACAATCTTTCCACCTCCTCTTCTGCAATGGTCCCTGAGCCATGGTGGGTGAGGTTCCATATAGGAGTCCCATCCTACACTCTACAGGCGCTTATTCTCCAAAACTTGGCCAGTTGTGGCCTTCTGTGTGCATCGCACTCTGATGTACATGTAAGCCTCACTGATGAGAGTTGAGGAGTGCATTAGCCCTCTGTCTACCCCTTATTCCACTATGTTCCATGAGCCTTAGTTGTAGAGATTCTACTGCAGGTGTGTCACCTAGTACTATCTTATAGAACATATAAAGACAGCTCTTTTGGGAGACTGAGACAATTGGCGAAGGGATTTTACATTTGTTAATGGCTACATAATAAATTTTCATAATGCAAAAAACACTTTCAGATTATTAGAAAGTTAATAAGTTCCTACTTTAGTGTACTGTTGCCTTGAGTTTTCTAAATATCTTCTTAAATATCTTTTTGTAATAAATAGTTCTTTATTAAAGGAAATCTTACGTACCTTTACATAAAATAAAATGGTATCATATTTTCCACTCAAATTTTATTTAGTAATGTTTAATTGTTCTTGTTTTCAATTATTCTCTCAACCATAAGAGTCTTGTATTATTTTGAGAAGAAACACCTTACTTCAATATCTATAAATTTGTATATTTTTATCATAAATATTATTTGTGTTTTTCCTACATTTATAAATGTTGCTTTTGATTTCTAAAAACTATGTAACTTTAAAAAATTATTGTGTTTATATGTGTGTGTGTTGTATTTTATGCATGTGTGTCATGGCACACATGTGGAGGTCAGAGGACAATTTATGGGAGCCAGTTTTCTCCTACTATGGGAGTCCCAGAGATTGAACTCAGATAATCAGGATTGATAGCAAGAGCCTTTATCTGATGATCTGTCTCCTGGGCCTACAATATAACTTTTTAAATCCCAATGCTTTTGTTATGTATTTTTTTCTCCCTATGATTTTGTGATATATGCTGTGATGTTAAAATCTAAATCTTTTGTTATGTAGGTGGCTGTTATGCAGAAAATTCGTAGTGAATATTTGACGAACCCTGAGTTTGACCCCCCTAAGGTCGCTAAAGCTTCTTCTGCAGCTGAAGGTCTGTGCAAGTGGATCATGGCTATGGAAGTGTATGACAGAGTTGCAAAGGTATTTTCAGAATTCACATACTTGATTCCTACTTTTAAAAAGTCCAGAAATTAAGATGCATGAATATTTTTACTAGTTAAGAAGCTTTATAGCTGAGTGTTGTGGTGCATGCTTTTAGTCCAAGTACTTGGGAGGCAGAGGAAGATGGAACTTGAGTTTGTGAGTTTGAGGAGAGAGAGAGAAAGAGAGAGAGAGAGAGAGAAATAAATGTAATAAAAAGTTGGAAGTCTATTCTAAAGATCATAAATGAGATGGTCTGTGAGGATTAAAAAGATCCAGGAGGGTTAAGGGCAGAGTAGAGAAAGATCCCCTGAAGCAATGGCTTAAATTAATAGGGATTCTTTTATGGAGTATCCACTGGAGCCAAATTCCTGGAAAATCAGAGACTATTGTTCTAGTTACTTTCTATTGCTGTGATAAAAACACTGAGAAAAACCAACTTGTGGAGGAAAGGGTTTATTTCACCTTCATCTTCTATTCTAAAGATCATAAATGAGATGGTCTGTGAGGATTAAAAAGATCCAGGAGGGTTAAGGGCAGAGTAGAGAAAGATCCCCTGAAGCAATGGCTTAAATTAATAGGGATTCTTTTATGGAGTATCCACTGGAGCCAAATTCCTGGAAAATCAGAGACTATTGTTCTAGTTACTTTCTATTGCTGTGATAAAAACACTGAGAAAAACCAACTTGTGGAGGAAAGGGTTTATTTCACCTTCATCTTACAGTTCCTTAAGGAGGGAAACCAGGGTAGAAGCTATGAGCAGTGTAGAAATGCTGCTTACTTGGTGTGCTCCTTTGGCCCGTGCTCAGCCTGCTTGCTTATACAACATGGGGCAGTCTGCCTAGGGGTAGCTGCACCCTCCCACATCACTCCACCATCCAGAAAATGCCCCACAGACATGGCCATAGGCCAACCCAATGAAGGAAATTCCTCAGTTGAGATTCCCTCTATACCCAGGTGTGTCAAGTTGACAACTAAAGCTATCCAGCACAATTGGCCCTTTGTCAACATGACACACAAACACACTGCTATTAAACCACAACCCTTCCATTTGTTACCCTCAAGACCTTGTATTAATATTAATATTACAACATAAAACAGTACAACTTTAAAAGTCCACAGTCTTTAAAAAATTCAAAAACTTTAAAAGTTCAAAGTCTTTCTTAAAAATTGGGCTCTTGTAAAATCTAAAATGACTTAAGTACTGTTTTATTTCAAAAGGGAAAATTATCAAGCAAAGTAGCTCAGACTGAACATCTGGGATTCACTCATGGTCTTCTGGGCTCCAAAGGGCTTTGGCAGCTTCATTTCTCTGGTTCTGCCACACAGCTTGTCTTGTAGACTCAGGGTAGCCAGCTCCACTCCATACCTGCCACTGCCCTTGGGATCATCCAGTGGCACTGGCATCTCCAATATGGTGGGGTCTCCATTGCAACCGAAGGTATACCTTCATCAAGAGCCTCTTCTGGTCTCACACAATGCCAAACCTCAGCTCCTCTCCATGACCCCTTCATGCCTTCAAAACTAGTACTATAGTAAAGTATAGGATACCCTTATATATTACCAAATCCTGCTTCCAGCTTGAGATAGAGCCTTGGGTGCCCTCTCGACCATAGCTTCTGCGTCTTGACCCTAAGGAAATACTTCCCAGAAGATTCCTCAATAATGCTGGTCTCTTGTTTCTCAGCTGATTTTCAGCCCCAGCTAACCAGCATCAATCATCCCAGTAAAGTACAAAAGGCTTCACTTCCAAAAATTCTTAATTCAACACAAACAGCCCTGAAGAGTCTCTGCTCCCCTTAAAAAGTCACAAGCCAGGTCTCCATTATCCACATTTCTTTTCAGCATAACTGTTCTAAATTCCACAGCAACAGCTTGCTAAACTCTAACCACTAAATGGCTTTTCCAGCCCAAAGTTCCAAACACTTCCACAATCCTTCCAAAAACAACTGGGTCAGGTCTGTCACAGCAATATTCTACTCTCAGTACCAATTTGTCTTAGTTAACTTTTTATTGCTGTGATAAAAACACTGACCAGAACCAACTTGGGGAAGAAAGGGTTTATTTGGCTTACAGCACAGTGCAGTCCATCATCAAGGGAAGCCAAGGCAGGAATTCAGGGCAGGAACTTGAAGCACAGACCATGGAGGAGGAACGCTGCTTACTGGCTTGCTCCCCTGGTTAGTGCTCAGCCTGCTTTCTTATACAACACAAGACCATCTGCCCAGGACTAGCAGTGCCCACAGTGGGCTGAATCCTCCCATATCACTCAACAATCCAGACAATGCCCCACAGACATGGCCACAGGTCAATTCAATGGAGGAAATTCCCCAATTGAGATTCCCTCTATCCAGGTATGTTAAGTTGACAACTAAAGCTATCCAGCATAAACAGTTAAGAACATTTTACAAATGTGCCTAGTAAAGGACCAGAGAAATACTAGCTTCATATAATTCTACCCAGGGAAGAAATGTAAGTTAAAAGGCAGATAAAAATATCTGGTATCATGTATTAAAACAAGTTCAAATTACAGAATAACCAGGCTATGGCAACTGGGAAAATGTTCTACAGTGAAATACAACACATGCTGATACAGAGGTAATGTTTGAGGAGAGTAGATTTGTATAAACCTGTTATACACTAAAACAGGTTGTATCTGGAATACCCTTCTACTGAACCTCTTGTCACCCCTCATAGTAGTCTCATGGCAGGTCTACCATCTCTCAATCTAGCTAATTTCTACCTTTCCCATAATATCTTCCCGTTCTATACCTCCATGTGCCTTTTTCATACCAATGCAGCTGCTCCATGTCAACACAGGAGGGAGGAAGGGAGACATTCAGCAATGTCTTCTCTGTAGTGAAAAGTAAAAGGGAGCTTCCTACCCTCTGTCTACTTATTTTAATACATTCTTCCTTAGGATTTTAACCCAGAAAAGAGAAAACAAGATGTTTGGTATGTGATAAGTTTTCCCCACTTCCCTCTTTGCCTTCAGCTTTGTGCTGATTAGTTTTTTCGACTTAACACAAACTAGAGACACCTGGGAAGAGGGATCCTCAACTGAATAATTTCCTTTACCAGAGTGGTCTGTGGTATGTTTATGGAACATTTTCTTGATAGCTGGTTCATGTGGGAGGTCCCAGCCCACTTAGGACAGTACCATCCCTGAGCAGGTAGGCTTGGGCTGTATAAGAAAAGAAACTTAGCAAGCCAGAGAAGCAAGACAGTAAGCAGCATACCTCCATGGTCTCTGCTATACTTTCTGCCTCTATGATCCTTCCTTGAGTTCCTGCCTGACTTCCTTCAAAGAAGGCCTGTGCTTTGGAAGTATAAGATGAAATGATCCCTTTCCTCCCCATGTTTCTTGTGGTTAGTGTTTTATGACACAACAGAAAGCAAAGTGATGTAAGCTTCATTCACAGTGATATAACAGAAGAGTACATCTAACTGGTCCAGGTTCTCTTTGGCAATCTTATAGTATTACTCAAGTGATCAAGTTGGCAAACATTATTCTTTTTTATTTTATTATTTTTATTTTATGTGTATGTGTGTATTGCCTGCATGTAGGTAAGTGTACCTGTGTTTTGCAATGCCCACAGAGGTCAGAAGAGGCTGTTGGATCCCCTGGGACTGGAGTTATGGACAATTGTTACCTGCCATGTGGGGGCTGGGATTCAAACCCGAGTCTTCTGCAAGAACAACCAGTTATAAACAGTTGTTAGCTGCCTCAAACCCAGGTCTTCTGCAAGAACAACCAGTGTTCTTAACTGCTGAGCCATCTCTCCAGCCCTGGCAAACATTATTCTTGATACAAGAATGGAACAACAAAATAACAATTTTAGAAAATTCTTTTTTCTCAATAAAATGTGGCTTTTCAAGAGTTTTTGAAGAAATTTAAATTCTGTAACAGCACAACTTTGCTTCTTTGTATTTTCAGTATCTTAGTCTTAGTCTCTCCAAGGCCAATGTGATCCTTGGGATGACTGGGGAAAAGATCACAGATTTAGAAAGGAAATCATAAATTTAAAGAAAAAAAAACACCAATGCTAAAAGCACATTCACATATTTTAAAAACTATAAAAACAGAATTACAAGCCAGGTATGATGGCTCATGCCTGTGATACCAAGCACTTGGGGGGCTGAGGCAGGAGGTTTGCTATGAGTTAGAGAGCAATGTAGTGTGTTCCAGACAAGCCAGAGTAAGATCCTGTCTCAAAAGAACAAAACAATAAACACAACAAAAAAGAAGAAACAATTATATGTTTCCTGTTTCTCACTAGAATACCAACTTCTCATTATTTCAAAACACTTTGCTATATGTTGATATTTTTGCTGTGCATTATGACATTTTGTTACTTCAGAATAATTTATATGTCCCACTTACAAATCTAAATGATTTCTATATAGGTATTTCATATATAGGTATATATGATTTCATATATAGGTATTTTTACTTTTATAATATTTAAGAGAAAATGCTTATTATATGTAATTTATGTTATATTTCTGACCTGTAATGTCTATAAAGGAATTAAACAATGTATGTTTTATATAATACATATGACATCTGCATATATTATTTCCAAACAGGTTGTAGCTCCTAAGAAAGCTCGCTTAGCAGAAGCTCAGAAGTCCTTAGCTGAGACAATGGAGCTTTTGAATCAAAAGAGAGGAGAACTGGCAGAAGTAGAACATCATCTGGAAAATTTACAGAAGACATTCCTGGAGAAAACAGAGGAAAAAGCTGCTTTAGAATATCAGGTGGAACTCTGTGCTAAGAAACTTGAAAGAGCCTCAAAACTCATTGGAGGACTGGGTGGAGAAAAATCAAGGTCAGATTTCTACTAGTTTTAACATGATTTGAAGATGACAGGCTTGAAAATGTGATCTTTGTTGGTTATTATATTGATTACTTTCAATTTCACAATGGTTGGTTGAGAATAAGGGGCATTTTACAGGCACCTGGCCAGGCCTCTCTAAAGAGGAGTGTTGGTGTTGAAGATAGTATTCATAATTTCATTTCAAATAGTTTTCAAAAACAAAAAAGGAAAGGGGGGATGGAAGAGGAGGAGAAGAAGGAAGGGAAGGAGGAAGAGAAAAAGTTTTTTTAAATCTAACTGGTTTATGATCATTGATATTGTAATTCTTTTCTAATTTTATCTATGTTCAAAATATTTTGCAATGAATATATGGGAGGCATACTTGATATGTAGCTTGCTTGGTTAAAACTTATTCCAAATAAGACATTGATTTAACAAAGGCTGATAGTTCTATCTAATCTATTTAATTGGACTAAACAGTCAGCTATTTCATTTATTATATGTGTTTGAAGAATAATGTCATGATATAGTAATATGTCTTTGGCAATGCTTTGTAGTACAGGTTAGATGGTTTTGGAATAGCTTTCTATTATGAGGGTTTGATAGAATGGAAAAACTATTGGCCTTAGCTACAGTATCTCAGCTTTTTTGTTTTTTGAGACAGGGTTTCCCTGAAGTACCAGCTGGCCTGGAAATCACTATGTAGACCAGGCTGGCCCCGATCTCACAAAGATCTGCTTACCTCTGCCTCCCAAGTGCTGGGATTAAAGGTTTATGTCACCACACCTCACTCTTTTAAATTTTAGTAGTATCTCAACTATTATATGCTTTAAAATAACATTTCTGCAATGTCTTGTGGATGTTTCTGATTCTTACAGTCCAACAATAACTACTGAAAGAAACAGCAGTGTGGGAAACAGGCTTGAGCCTAGGGTGAAAGTCTTATTGACAGCCATGCTGCAGGCCTGAGGCAATGGCCAGACCACTGGAGCCACAAGGAATGCCTTGTGACATTTGCTCCCATTGGCAGATCATGAGACTGATGCCTAGAGCTTGCCACTCCCTAATCACCACCCTTGGAATTCCATATTGGAACACTTAGATATTGCAACAGTCAGGGTCACATGGTTTCCAGGAATCCAGGCTCTGTAATCTGAAACCCAGTATGCTAATGAGGTATCCTACCTGCTATTCTGTGATAGGACATTAAGTCTGTTATGCTAATAGGATGGTAAGTCTGTTATGCTAATAAGGTATCCTACTTGCTGTACTGTGATAGGATGCTAAACCTGTTATGCTAATAGGGTATCCTACTTGCTGTGCTGTGATTGGGCCACTACCCATATATAAGCTTGTGCCTTCCTGCAATAAGCCAGATCTGTGTCACTGAACCTGGTCTCCTGTGTCTGAATGTGGCTCCGCTGATACAGTCTCCTCACCAGCCCTGGGGTCCAGGACCAGACAGAAGCAGCGACAATAGGAGGCAGTGCCAGGCAAGCAGAAGAGCTGCCTCAGCACTGGGCAAGCAGAAGAGAGGCCTCAGCCCAGGGCAGGCGGAAGAGTGGCCTCAGCCCTGGGCAAGCAGAGGAGCAGCCTCGACACCCGTGAGAACAAAGGAGTGGCACCCATGAGAACAGAGGAGCAGCCACCGCTGGTGGTGACCACACATCAGGACCACTAGACCAAATCCTCCTAGAGAAAATTATGAAGTAAAAATGCTGATGTTTTGTTTGTTTTTGCTTATTCTAAAGGGCTACGTCCTACAAGAAATACCAAATACTCTAATAATGAAAAGTGGATTATCATTCATATAGTGTAGCATTTTGGAGCTGGAATAGATCCATCCTCCTTATTTTACAGATAAACCCAACATTTCACAGCTTTTTATTATAGAATTTGGACAAGGAGACCCTTACCATTTCTATTCCCCCTTGTTCATCTGTTTTGCCTTTGGTTTATTGCACAGATGGTCTCAAGCTGCAAATGACCTTCAAATAACATATGAAAATTTAACTGGTGATGTCTTAGTATCAGCAGGAGTAATAGCTTACCTTGGTGCTTTCACTTCTGGGTTTCGACAAACATGTACAAAAGATTGGAGCATGTTATGCAAGGTACTAGATTTATGCAAAGTAAATTTTATTTTAAAACATTCAAACTGTATTTTGGAAAATATGATGATGAAGGACACTGAAAGGAAGAAATATTGAAAATATGGGTCTCTCTCTCTCTCTCTCTCTCTCTCTCTCTCTCTCTCTCTCTTCTCTCTCTCTCTCTCTCTCTTCCCTATTCCCCCATGGCCTCTTCTTTGACTAGTAAAGTATTTCCACAGCCCAACTTTCAATGCAGTTTTTTCTGATCTTTAGCTATTACATTACTGCCTAATGACACTTAAATATTTTTTTATTTAAAAATTATTTCAGTTAACAAGATTAAAGGAAACATCAGATGTTTATTTCTTACAGGAGAAGAAATTCCCATGTTCAAAAGAGTTCTCACTGAGTAAAACTCTGGGTGATCCAGTAAAAATTAGAGCTTGGAATATTGCTGGACTACCAACAGATACATTCTCCATAGATAATGGAGTGATTGTTAATAATTCTAGACGATGGTAAGGAATATAAAGGGTTTTTCTATAATTTTATTTGAAAATTTTAAAAATATTATTTTTTATTTTATGTGTATGAGTGTATTGCCTGCATGTGTGTAAGTGAGCCCATCTTGTGCAATGCCCGCTGGGATCAGAGGAAGGCATCAGATCCCCTGGAACTGGAGCTACAGATGGTTGTTAACCACCATGTGGGTGCTGGGAATTGAATCCGGGTCCTCTGCAAGAGCAGTTAGTGCTCTTAACCACTGAGCCATCTCTCCAGCCCCTTATTTGAAAGTTTTTAAGCATACTCAACAGTATTATCATGGTGTGCTTGAGAAATAGTTGCATAGAAAGTCTTCAAGAATTGGATGACAGTATGGATAGATCACCACTGTATTGACTATTTTCCAAAGGAGAGTAATTTTCCAAATGTTAGAAATTAGCCCTCATTTGCAAGTTCTCTGCTATTCCCTCTCCATCTCTCAACCTCCACCCTTTCCTTGCTCAGTAACCATTGTTCTGTTCTTTCCTTTTAATTAATTACATATTCTTAAACACAAAGTTCTGACTGTGCTATCCTAGGAAAACATTCCTAAAATAGATTTTAAATATAACCAGATGTTCACTCTGTACTTCTATTCATAAACTAGTAAACATTAATAAGTAGGTAGATTCTTTATTTTAACCTTTAGGACATGTTTTGCACCATTGTTTTTCATATTATATTAATTAATGTCATATACTAAAATTTTCTAGATGACAATGTACTATATTGAAAACAACACAGCTGACAGATTCACAAGTTCCTAGTGCTTCTAACACTTAATCTAGTTTAGAATCTTCGGATTTGGACCATTACAGTCTGTAAGACTGAATTTCTTCCTTGTAAGAATGAAATTAATGAAAATACAATTTTAATTAAATTATTCTTTTGAAAATTCCATACATGTATAGGATATATTCTGGTCACACCTTCTGTCATCCTCCCACTCCCGATCTCCTCCCCTTTTCCCACCAAGTTTCCATCTTACTTTCATGTCTTTTTGTTTTGTTTTTGTTTTGTGACACTGGATTTAACCAGTGCCATTCCTTTTTACTTTTTTATTACAGGACTTTTGGAAGAGTAATCTTGATGTGTAATAAATCTCAACATTTACATGATCTTCTTGGATTTTTTCCTTCTTATATTTCTAGGCCTTTAATGATTGACCCCCAGGGACAGGCCAATAAGTGGATCAAAAACTCTGAGAAAGAAAATCAGCTTAGTGTCATTAAGCTATCAGATACAGACTATATGAGAACACTGGAAAACTGTATTCAGTTTGGAACTCCACTTCTACTTGAAAATGTGGGTGAAGAACTGGATCCCTCTTTGGAGCCTTTACTACTCAGACAAACTTTTAAACAAGGTAGAAGGCAGTTAATAATGTTGGTAGAACTAAAAGATGATTGGATTGTTTTGAAGCATGAAAGAAAAATGTTCCATAATTTAATAATAATGTTAATAACACAACTCCTGTGTCATTGCTGTGTCAGGAATGAACCTACGTCAGGTGTCCCAAGATGAGTACTTTGCCCTCTCTAATTTAATCACTTTTATCTGGATTCTAGTTCTATTGAAAACATGGGGAAGTTGAAGTCAGCCTGAAATTCTCTTGTCTTATGATTATTGACCACACAGATTCCATCCTTATTATAATGATATGAAATGTGGGCTAGGGTTGAATTTAGGTAAACATTACCCACCAGATATCTTTCTGCTGTTAAGTATTTTATCTCTACCAAGTTCTAATACTTTGATGAATTTTAGTAATATAAAAATTTTGGGATGGTGAAAATTTGAAGAAGAAAACTCAGAAGGCATCTTGATTTATAAAGTTCCATGACAACCACAGAAACTGTCCTGCACTGATCTAGAATGAGTCCTGCTATATACATGCTTGTCTATGACTTTTATCACACCTGTTTTCTATTTCAAATTAATTTAGAACTCTATTTGTAGCCTAGAAAGGCCCTAGAAGTATGTAGGAACAGAAGCTATGTGACTGGCTCACTATTGCCACTTTTTTCCCCTGAAATATAGGTGGCATTGATTGTATCCGACTTGGTGAAGTCATTATTGAATATTCCTTTGATTTTAAATTTTATATCACCACAAAACTAAGAAACCCACACTACATTCCAGAACTGGCTACAAAAGTGTCTTTGCTCAATTTCATGATAACTCCAGAAGGGCTTGAAGATCAATTACTAGGTATTGTTGTTGCAAAAGAGAGGTATGTGTTTTCTTAGATGATTCCTGATGGCTTACAGCGTATTTGTAGGCCATTTATTTCGACTATTATTGTGTCTATTTTGACATGGCTAAGTTGTATACTTTGCTCTTATAAGTTAAATAATTATATAATCCTTTAAAATAGCCATTCAGTATTAATCAGTCCATGTTATATTAGTCTTCTATCATGGGTTGTAGAATTCAGAATAATTACCATGACTTCTATCAGACTGAGTCAGAAATTTCACCCATAGTAATCTAGATCATGGATATAATCAGAAATGTATTCAAAAACTTCTATACAGAATGTAAGTTTTGAAAATGGTTGTGATAAAGGGACAAAACAGGATATAAAACTACCTATGCATCATAAGCAATATTGTATTTAAAACTGATGAATGGATCTTTATACACTCAAAATGAAAAAGGAAAGAAGAAACACTGAGAAGAAATGCACGTGAATGCTAGCCATTCTTATTTTTAGCTGAGAAGCTCACAGGTCATGTTTATGGTTTTCTTGATAGTTTGTATTTTTCTACTACTAACATGTACTGTTCAAATGAGAAAAATAACAAAAATAATAATTCCCAAAAAGGCTACAGGAAAGAACTTCTTGAAGAAAATATGAGATTCCAGGTGAAACTTAATGTAACATTTTCAAGTTTTCTGTTGCATGAAATAAAATTAAAACTATATAAAAATAGTTTTGTTACTTTCAAATTTTAAATCCTCCTTTTCCCTATAACAAGAACTGTGTCATAATATACTTTATAACACAGTAGTTGGTGTTATTTTGAAGTTGCATTCCATTTTTTTGTTTATTAAGACTTAAATGCCAATTTTGCCTTTCACTTAAAGCCAGTGTGGCCAGTCATCCTTTCTATGTTGCTTTAGAAGAGATGATGAAAAATGAGACTTATTGATGGCAAAGCCAAACGATTAATAAGAAGCCTCCTTCTTGGGATCTCTTTTTTTCCTCACATAGTCAGCTATGCCATAGGGATACATCTAATTTATTCTTAGATCAGCTGTGAAATATCTTATTGTCACATTTTAAGTACACAAATAATGCTTCCTTTGCCAAAATTTCTCAAATGTGTATTTGTTTTGTAGTTTCATTCCCTGTTGCTGTCACAAAATACTCTGACAAAAGCAATTTAGGGAGAAAAGGTCTGTTTTAGCTACAGCTTCAGATCACAGCCCAGCATGACAGGCAAGTCATAGCAACATAAGGTGGAGAGAACTGGTCCATCACATCAGCAGTTAGAAGAAGGAAGCAATAGATCCATGTGTGCAAGTGTTCAGTTCCTTCTCTCCTTTTCCTGAGTCCAGGGCCCAAGTCCATGAAATGGTGCTGCTCACATCAGGGTGGATCTTCCACAATCTCAGTTAACCCAATCAAGACAATCTCTCACAGGCATTCCTACAGCCCAACCTAATCTATACAGTCCCTCATTGAGGCTCCCTTTTCAGGTGATTCCAGATTACATCAAATTTACAGTTAAAACCAACTGTCATGGGGTGGGGGCAGCTAGACGATGGCTCAGCACTTAAGAGCACTGGTTGCTCTTCCAGGGGACCCAGGTTCAGTTCCCAGCACCTACATGGTGGCCAACAATGTCCATAATTCCAGTTCCAGTGGATCTGATTCCCTCTTCTGGTCTCTGCAGGCATTGCATAACATGGCAAAACCCTCATACACATAAAATAAAATTTTTAAAAAATCCTCCCAAACCATAATAGTATACCAGTATTTTCCCTTATTACAATAATAAAATTGATTAATTTTTGTTAAATAGCTATAAAATTATTCAAATTTCCACAAAATTTAATGTGTAATATTTAGATATAAATTAGACAAAATGCTACAAATTTGCAGTAAATGTTTCTGTTTTTTTAGACCAGAACTAGAAGAGGAACGAAATGCTCTTATTCTTCAGTCTGCAGCTAATAAGAAACAATTAAAAGACATAGAAACAAAAATTTTAGAAACATTATCCTCTTCAGAAGGCAACATTTTAGAAGATGAAAGTGCAATTAAAGTCTTAGACTCTGCCAAAATGATGTCCAACGAGATAACGAAAAAACAGCAGGTGAAAAAGACTCCTAGAAATGTTCAGTTTCTAACATTCTAATTTTCTTTTAGTCCCTGAGGAAAATGCTGTCATAGACTTCCAAGAAAACAAAAAGAATCAATAGAACATGAAAACATAAAAACTCATTTTAAACTCACAAGAAAGTATCTTAGTGTTGAATTTCTCAAAAGTTAGTTGAACCTATATATTACTTGTATACAGAAGACATAAATTTAGAATGAAAATTTTTAAAGTACATTTATTGTTATTGGGTAAATACAGCAGACTAGTCAGGTTTGTTTAAGTTTTTGTTGACTAGAAATTGAATTGAAAGTTGTCTTATCTCATTAGTTGTGGTTGGAGTCTGAAGTATGTGGAAGTAATTACTGGTTGTCTGAAAAATAAATGGTTCTTGGAAGCAATGGGAGATATTGACATTAGTTTATCAGGTGTTTATCCAGAGAGAGAGAGAGAGAGAGAGAGAGAGAGAGAGAGAGAGAGAGAGGCAGGTGGAGGGGGAAGGGAAACAAGTAGTCTATAGCCAGCAAGTATCTGTCAGATGCTATGTTTGTGTCACATCTTGGTTTTTCTTAAGATTAATTATTTTATTTACTTATTACAAAATAGTTTATTTATTGGGAGGGACATACAAGTGACAGGTCCTTGGAACACATGTAGAAGTCAAAGGATGTCTTTCAGGAATCGACTTTCCCCTTCCACTGTACTGAGGTAAAATCTCTTGTTATTTATGCTGTAGCACTGTGTATACAAGATACTAATGGAATCTCCCGGCTCTACTTCCCATCACACCATAGAAGTGCTGGTATTACAGAAGTGAACCACATCATTTGACTTTTACACCGGTTCCAGGAATGGAATTAAGGCTGTCAGAGTCCCCAGCAAGTGCTTTCACTTCCTGAACCATACCATAGGCCCCATTAAGACTCATACAGTGTTACAGATGGGAAAGACCTTAACTAGAAGGCATCTTTTGAACTTCGTACTTGAGAAAATTAGGGCCCACAAAAGTAGTTGAGGCTCAGGTTTGCACAATTAGTATTGCATGATGACTTCAGTAAGGCTAACTTGGTTGATTTTCAGACTTGTCAATTCTCATTGGCTCAATCCAATGAATTAGGTAACTAACTCACTTTGGGATAACTAAATTTTTTTTATGTGTATGAGTGTTTTGCCTGCCTGTATATAAGAGCACCATGTGTATGCAATGCCCATGGAGATCAGAGGGCATCTGAGCTCCTAGAACTGGAGTTACAGACCATTGTTAGCAGCCACGTGGATGCTGGGAACGAAACCAGGGTCCTCTGCAAGAGCAGTCAGGGCTCTTAATTGCTGAGCCATCTCTCCAACCTCCACTTTGAAATAATTAAAAACATAAAATGAAGCTTTTTTAAAGATGTTGGTCATTTCTTAAGGGGTCAGAACTCACAGCAGAAAGAAATCAGCCCATA
Organism: Nannospalax galili; assembly: GCF_000622305.1. Taxonomy (NCBI): domain Eukaryota; kingdom Metazoa; phylum Chordata; class Mammalia; order Rodentia; family Spalacidae; genus Nannospalax; species Nannospalax galili. The sequence continues at coordinate 431,469 of NW_008352327.1, forward strand.
CCTGCCTGCAGCTGTCTCCTAAGAATAGTCTTGAATAGATTGAATAGCTGTTCAGTTTTGCAGCTCCTTATTTACAGTTCTAACCAGTATATGGCTCCTCCACTGTCTTTGTCATGTAGACTATCCCAGACTAAATCACATGGTATAAAACTTCCCACCCCACCCCCAGCTCTTAAAAGCTTAGAAAGCCAGACACTTGGCTCTGTTCAAGGGATTTCTGCAAAGACTGTCTTTTCTGGGCCTCCTCCATCATCCTGTCATGATCACTTTATATTTCTTGCTTATACCTTAGCTATCCCTCTTTAAAAAGCTCCTTCTGCTCTGCTTCCCCGGGGCCTGCACGACCCACAGGCCTCTCTGCCACCCAAAGGGCCTCTCTCCTGGGTAAGTCCTTTGCGCCCTCCCTCCCTGACTCCCCCAGCCTCATTCACCCTACCATCTCCCCAGTCCATCTCTCCTCCTAGCTTGGGTCCTGTACCATTCCTTGTCTTGGCGCCCCAGGCACCAGGGGAACCACCACTGCTTCCTGATCCTTTGCATCCATACCAACTCAGTTCCTTCTCCTGTCCCAAGGAGCACTCTGGGCCTGGCCCTGCCCTCACCTCCCTCTACTTCCCTGGGCCTGCAAGAACTGCCAGCCTCTTTCCTGGATGCCCGGGTCTGACCTTTC
>NW_008352327.1:433447-433693 GCF_000622305.1 Nannospalax galili
CTCTATTATAATTGAAGGGGAAAGAAAAATCTTCCATGACATAAATAGGCTGAAGGAATTCTTGTCCACAAAACCAGCCCTTCACAGAGTTCTGGAAAGAACTCTACAAAGAGCTGAAGAAAGGAATGACTATACCCAAGGGGTTGAGGAAAGAAATCCAATGAAGGTATAACTGAGGAAAAGGACAGCTATATCAAGAATGTAAACAGAAATAAAAATGACAGGATTCAATACCCATCTTTCATT
>NW_008352327.1:435794-436476 GCF_000622305.1 Nannospalax galili
ACCAAGTGTCCCTCAGTTGACGAGTGGATAATGAAAAAGTGGTTCATTTATACGATGGAGTTTTACTCAGCAGTAAAGAAAGATGAAATCATGAAATTTGCAGGTAAATGGATGGAACTAGAAACTGTTATACTAAGTGAAGTAACACAGACTCAGAAAAAAAAATAGACATATGTTCTCCCTCATATGTGGATCCTGGAACCAGACTCTGATGAATAAGTATGCAACCAGACATAACTACAGGAACCAGGATAATGGAAAGGAAACAGGGAGGTAAAGGGAAAGAAAGAACCTGAAAGAGAAGAAAAGTAGGAAACAGGCCTTAATAAGGGAGATATGGATAAAAATTGGGTTAGTTTAAGGGAGGGGGGAGGGAAGGGTATACATGGAACCTAGGGGATAAAGGGAAGGAAGGAGCTCAAGAGAGGTGGGACCATAGGAGAAGGGCGAAAGGGGGGAAATGGGGGCACCTTAAGTCGGAAAACTATGATGGAGGGGTGAGACAATGTGAGAGATTAACAATGCCTAGCTAGTTTTAAAAACCAGAGGGAACCATATTACTCCAACAACCTACTGACAAATTATACATAGCAAGTCAAGAAATACATGTCTAGGTAAGGTTTATCTGAGAACAATCAGTCTTTGCCCAAGATTTATCTACATGACACACAGTAATTAAAAG
>NW_008352327.1:437257-457874 GCF_000622305.1 Nannospalax galili
GAGGGAGGCTATGGGAGGGTGGGTGCCATCTAGGAAGTGGGTGTATAGTTGAATAAGATGGTTTGGGATGTTCTGTGTGATATACACACACACATACACAAAAATCAACAAATTTCTTAAAATGTATTATAGTTGAGGAGGAAGTATCAAAATTTACATCATGATAATTAGTAGAGGTGATAAACATTACCATTGAAATCTACCCGATGACTTTATAGACATACACAGGCGCCAAGCATCCTAGGGTAACCAATTATGACTAGTAATAATTACATACAGATTAGAGATGCGTGCGCCAACATCTCAGTGTTAGTAGCAAAAACAATGAATCTTTCTGCAAGGAACAATATATTCTAAACTCAAATGGAGATCTTTTTATAAGGTTAAAATCTCATTCATTTTTATGTCTTACAGGGCGTATACTGAGTTCAATATTGTTTAACTGTATTAATTCAACTGTGAACCTAGAAATTTACAGCCACTTGTGAAAGAGATGTACTCTTGCTCTGGAGTGTGTTACTGAATATGTTAAAGCTATAATGAAATGCTTCTTTTAATCATGTAGTTATTAAAATTTTTTAAAATGAGTAATAAAAAAATCAGGAAATCCAGAGTGAAAAAAAACTCCTTCTCAGGTTTTGTTTCGTTTCATCTTTTTTTTAATTTTTAAAAATTTATTTTTATGTGTATGTATGTATTCCCTGCATGTAGATAAGTGTATCTGTGTGGCCCAATGCCTGCGGAGGACAGAAGAGGCTGTAGGATCCCCTGGAACTAGAATTATTAGCTGTTAGCTGCCATGTGGGTGCGGGGATTCAAACCCAGGTCTTCTGCAAGAACAGCCAGTATTTTTAACCACTGAGCCATCTCTCCTCCCCCTTTCCAGGCTTTAAAGTGAAGCCTCTCTTTCCCTTTAAGGCCCTGTTGTGCTGGGTTTGATATAGTGTTTCTTTCTAAAGTTCTCCCACTTTCTTCAGTGTTTCTGAAGCTCTTAAAGTGGTACTCCTGCCAACTGAGAAGGAGGAGGGAAGGGCCTCCACAGCCACAGAAATGCTCTGCTACATAGGACACACAGATAACTGGCTGTGTGCACTTCTCTCCTTGATGCTCACACCCCTTGCTTTGACCTGCATCTTTTTAGAAAAAAAAACTTAATTTGCTAACCCAAATTAATGTTTTGATTTCTGTCTTTTTTATACATAAAGATAAAAATCACCTGGAAGTGTCAAGGGGTGGGCACTGCCAGGTTCCACCCACTTAAGTTTGGCTCCTTGGGAACAGACTTACTTGGGAGAGTAAGAAAAGTCATAACACCTCCCTAGGTCTGCATTAATTCTTTGCAGGAGAAACTGATGGCTTCTGTGAGCACTATCAGGACAGAAGGCAATCAGACAGAAGGCTTTGCTAACTGTGAGAATAAAGAACCCAGTCTCTGCTGGTTCCCTGTCCTGGAGATAGCCTAATAAATCCTATTCTCTTCCTGAAAAAAAAAGTTCTAATTCTCTTGGGAAACTTGTAATTACCGTTTTTTTGGGTCTGGTTCAAACATTACCACCTGACTGAACAGTTATGAATGAGATTATCCTATACAATCATGACTACACTGGTAGACTCATTCGGCAGCTGATGGATACCACTAGCTACCACAAGGAGAGTAGGTTAGAGCAGTGTTCTAAACACTTTCTATAGACTGTCAACCTCACAGATTGGGTTGTCAAGTGAAGAGCTATTATTTTAGGGAATTTTTTCTTCTAAAGTTGAATATCTACTGTAAATATTCTATTAAGTCCTAAGAGGCCTAAACATATGAGAAACTAGAGAGAAATATTCGCAGTGTATATAAAACCATGAAAAATTAGATAGACTTTGTATTGAGGTCTAGCATACATGTTAATATCTTAAACGTAGATATGTGCACACTATTCTCTGGTTCCCTCCCCCACCTCCTTGCTGTCTCTCACCTATTAAAATAAAAGAGGATAAGACAGGCGTGGTGGCACATGCCTTTAGTCCCAGCACTTGAGAAGCAGAGGCAGGCAAATCTCTGTGAGTTCAAGGCCAGCTGGGGCTACAAGGGAGACCCTGTCACAAAAGAGGATAAATAACAAATGTCAGAGTCAGGCAAAGATTGATGACTGGACCTTGAGATAAAAAAGTAGTGGTTAGTGGGAAATCACACTGTTAATCTATTAAATTTAAAGCTTTTCTTTTTTCCTCTCATCTTCCCCGCCCCCTCCTTCCTCTTCCCACCTCAATTCTTTCCCTTTCATTTCTTTCTAGCTTTTAGTGTGATAAAGTCCTCTCTTATAAATTGTACTTAAGTTCATAAATTTTGCCATTGAATTAGGGGCTTTTCAAAAATATATAAAATTCATCTTATAAAAAGTACACAGCCGAGACACTCCCTATTTGTTCATCTTGATTTTTTTTTCTTCTAGGTTGCAGAAAAAACAGAACTCAAAATAGCAGAGTCCAGAGAAGGTTACAGACCCATCGCTAAACATTCATCAGTGTTGTTCTTTAGCATTGCAGACCTGGCTAACATTGATCCCATGTACCAGTACTCTCTCATCTGGTTTGTGAACCTTTATATCAACTCTATTCATGACAGGTAAACAACTTTCTAGGTTCATCCATCCACCTAGGCTGGAATTTCACCATCCTTTCCATTTAAAAACTTCAGTTATGTTGTTGTTTCTAATTACATCTGTAGTATATTCACTATAGAGCATCAAGAATGGAGAGATGAAAGACAGAAAAAAAAGAACAAAGGATAAATAACTAAAATCTTCCTTTTTCACTCCACTTAAGATTTAGGCATAGAGAGGTGGGCTCACTGTGTATCCCTGGCTAGCTTGATATTTGCTATTAACCCAAATTGGCCTCAAACCTGTAGCAATCTTTCTACCTCATCCTCCTGAGTGCCGAGATGATGGGTGTGTACAACCAACACCTGGCCCTTCTTTCTGTCTCTTAAATATTCCAATAATGCACAAGATTTATTTTTGTTGACAATTCCAATTTATCTTTCTCCAGCTTTGAAGTATTGAAGAGGCTCTGTCCCACATTTCTGTTTATTTGCTAGATATTTTCACTTTAGTTGATTCATGACTATATGTTACTTTTTTTTGTTGCTGTAACAAAATAGCTGACAAAAGCAACTTAAAAAAGGAAGAATCTGGGGCTGGAGAGATGGCCCAGTGGTTAAGAACACTGACTGTTCTTGCAGAGAACCGGGGTTTGAATCCCAGCACCCACATGGCAGCTAACAACTGTCCATAACTACAGTTCCAGGGGATCCAACAGCCTCTTCTGTCCTCCATGGGCATTGCATGACACAGGTGCACTTACCTACATGCAGGCAATGCATACATACACATAAAAATAATTTTTTAAAAATTTTTTAAAGGAAAAGTCTGTTTTGGCTCACAGTTTGCAGGTATAGCTGGCTAGTCACATTGTGTTCATACTCAGGAGCACTGATGCTCAGTTCACTTTCTCCTTTTTATTTAGCCCAGTACCCCAGCACATAGGATGTGCCACCCTCATTTAGGGTGGGTCTTCCCATTTCAATTAACCCAATCTAGAAAATCCCACCCAGACATTCCCAGAGGTTAGTTTACATAGTGATTTTAAGCCCATCAATTCCACAATCAAGATTAATCACCACAACGAGCGCCCAGTGGGGTGGTGCATGCCTTTAATCCCAGCACTCCAGAGGCTGAGGCAGGTGGTCACTGTGAGTTTGAGGCCAGCCTGGACTATATAATGAAACTCCGTCTCAAAATAAATAATAATCATTATATTAGTCAGGGTTCTCCAAAGAAACAGAACTGGTAGAATGAATATATGTGTATAGAGATTTATCAGCTTAGCTCAGAGGATAGAGTCCAAGTAGTCCAACAATGGCTGCACCACACTGGAGAGGCTAAGAATCCGTAGTCTCTCAGTCCACGAGGCTGGATGTCTCAGTAGTCCCAATCTGGCACTGAAGGTCTAACAAATTCTAAAAGATCAGCTAGTCTACAGCAGCAAGACGAACTCACCAGCAAGAGAGAAGGCAAGCGGCAAGAAGCCTTGTGTTCTCCTCTGCCTTAGTCTTTTATACCAACTGCCATCAGAAGGTAACGCCCACACTTAGGGTTTGTCTTCTGGTTTTAGAATCAAGAAGATCTCTCTCATTTCAGTTAATCCCAGATCCAGTTAAATTGACACCCAGGATTAGCCATCACAATCGTCATCATCATCATCATCATTATCCCAATGAATATACTCAGATTTTAGCATCAGTTAACAGACAAGTCAGTTAACCATTCTATAATTTTGCATCTGTTGCCCATATCTATAAAATAGGAATAATAATTATACCTACCTCCTCTGTTCGTTTTGAGGGGAGAATTGAGATTTTCAAGTGTTGATTACAATGATACAAAATTTGGTAACTGCTGAACTTAAGTGATGTAAAAATAGGACTTGAGTCTGTTCAGAAATTCCTTTCCACATTAGCTCTTGGTAGAACAACCCTCTTGCATAATTAAAATCCCTAGGATCTCCTGGTAACAATTTAGAATCTGTTTCAATGTTATTAAAATATGCACATGATGTAGAAAGCTCAAGCTGAAGAACTGACATAAATGCCATTAGCAAGTTTCAATGAAGAAAAGAAGGAATTAGAACCGACTTAGAAACTATTCAAATTTGACAAGTTTTACATTTGTGTAATTTCTTTTTTTAATATTTTTATTATTTTTATAATAAATAAAATATTATGAGCCATCTCATAATAAAATAAAATAAATGAGCCATCTCGCCAGCCCCACATTTGTGTAATTTCCAAATGTGTTTAGTAAATGAGTATTCTAATAACATTAAAAAATTTTATGTATTAATTCATGTTACTTATATTTCCTATTTTGTTTGACAGTATATTTTCCTTTTTGGACCTTTTAGTAATAGATCCAAAATTTTGGAAAAGCGCCTGCGATATTTAAATGACCACTTCACATACAATTTATACTGCAACATTTGCCGGTCGCTGTTCGAGAAGGACAAGCTGTTGTTTTCCTTTCTATTATGCACTAATCTTCTTCTGTAAGTTACCTGTTGTTCTTAATTTGCTTATTTTAAAAGCTTACCTTGAAAATCTAATCTGAAGGATGGTTTTTCACAAAATAATATAATATTTTTCTTGGTTTAATTCATTATTTCATTCATGTATTCCACTGGTGACAATTGCTTCCACAATAGTATTGGGGCTCTGATGTTTATTTTAATTTTTAAAGTTCATATATTTCATAGAAGTTCACAAAATATAACATACAGCTCAGTACATTCTTACAAAAGGGAAATTGGAAATAGAACATTCCATCATCTCTGACTTAGTTCTTGTGCTCCACTCCTCTACTCTCCCTGAAGGTAACTACTATTCTCCTCTGTAATTGCAGCTGAGTTTTGCTTTTATACAAATTTATATAAAATTTTATATGTAGTGTATATTCTATCTGCTTTCTTTTCCTTAAAATCATTTTAAAATTTTTATTATATTTAGGTGTGCGTGTGTGCATGTGCATATGTGTAGAGGTCAGAGGACAACTTTTAGGAGTCCATTCATTCGGTCAATCATGTGATTCCTGGGGGGATCAAACTCAGGTCACTGCGTTTGGTTGCAAGTGCCTTTACCATCTGAGACATCCCGCTGCCCTCAACATCATTTTTAAGAGATTCATCCATGTTGTTTCAGGAAGTTATCACCTCTTTTTATTTATTGTTTTGTAGTGTTCCACTGTAGGAACACATTAACGTTTATCTGTTCCACTCTTGGTGAATAGTTGAGCTATTTCTAGTTTGGAATTATTACAAATTACAATAATATGAACACATTGTATGTAGATCTTGGTGCTCATGTGCACTCACTACTGTTTAGAAGATATCTAGAAAGAAATTTGCAAGCTACTTTCCAGATTATACCAATTTATATCACATTAACATTTAGGCATTCCGTTGCCCTAGATTTACATCAAAATTTTGACTTGTTAAAAAAATTTTCTTTGGGGGCTAGAGAAATGGCTCAGCAGTTAAGAGCACTAGCTGCTCTTGCAGAGGACCCAGGTTCCATTCCCAGCACCCACATGTAGGCAATGCACTCATACACATAAAATAAAAAAGTATTTAAATTTCCTTTTTGTGTCAGGGTCTTTCTAAGTAGCCAGAAGGGCATTGAACTCAAAATCTTCCTGCCTCAGCACTGTCCCCACCCCACAACAACCAAGTGCTAGATTATAGGTATGTGTCATCTGTTATCAGTTTCAAAATACACTTTGGCATATTAATAAGTATTATGGCTTTGTGGTTTAAACATACATTTTTCTCATGATTAATAACACTGAGCTTTTATATGTATGTATTTATAGGACATTTAGAACTCTAATGTAATGTGATTATATCATTTGCCCTTTTCTCTTTTGGGTTTTTGTGCTTTTCTAATTGATTTATATGAGTTATTCATATATGCTAAATACAAATCCACTGATTTCTTACACATAGGTAACACACCATAGATGCTATTTTCCACTTTTTCTATTAACAATTCATTGTGGAAGTCATTTGATGGAAATATAGGTTTTTTTCAGCTTTATTGAGCTATAATTTGCATATGGTACAATTTACTAGTTGTAAGAATCCAGCTAGATATTTTAGTACATTTTTGCAGTAATAAACTGTCACTCAAGTCCCACGTTGGAACATTTGCATCACTTCAAAATATTTCCCTCTGTCCTGTTAGCTAGCTCTTGCTCTCACTCCCAGAACCAGGTAAGAAATTCTATTTTCTTTCTCTGTAGTTTACCTATTTTAGAAATTTTAAGAATGACATTTATAGACTAGAATATGGCCTAGTCTATTCCAGGCCATAGTTTTTGAAATTTTTCTGTGTACCTTTTAAGTATGTATATTTTGTATATTTGTTTCTAGGTGAAAGGTTCTGTAAAATGTCAAGTAAGTCATGCTGTTTATGGGTTTTCTATGTCCTTATTGATTTCCTGCCTATTTTTCCACTCAGTTGTTAAGAAGTGTTAGAAAGTCTAACTAGAGGGCTTTCTCCTGGCAGCTCTATTGGTCGTGCATTGTGTCATAGCACTCTGTTACTAGATACATGCCTTTTTAGGATTGTAATGTCCTCTTTACACAGTGTCTCAATCTTGTTTGTCCCTGACAATATTTTTTCCTTGCAATCTATTTTCTCTAGTATTATAGCTCCTCTAGTTTCTTTTGAATAGTGTTATTATCAAATATTTGTTTCCCACACTCTGCTTGTGCCTTTACATTTACATTTTATTCCTATATGTAGTCAAGTCTTGTTTATTTTGTCTAATCTTATAATTCCTATATTTAAGGAAAATTGTTTAGATCATTTACATTTATTGTGACAATAGATGTGGTTATATTTAAATCTACCACCTTAAAGTTTGTTTTAATTTTTATCTAGTTTTTGTTCTCCATTTCCTTATTTTCTGGATTTTGGGGGGTATTTTCTATGATTTATTTCAATGATTTCTTTAGAATTCTACCTTTTTATCTTATATATTTCCAGTTAAACTTATACACATGTGCATAACTATAGGCACACACACACAAGCACACATCTTTATATAGTAGTGGGAGAATAGCTGTGTATTGGCATACATAAAAACTAGGCTTGATGGTGCAGATCTGTAATCCCAGCACTCAGGAAATGGAGGCAAGAGAATGAGAGGTTCAAGGTCATCCTGGGTTACATAGCAAACTCAAAGCCAGCCTGTGCTATACGAAACCTTGTCTCAAATAAAAGGGTGTGGTGAAAGAGGGTGTTAGGAGTAAACTGGATTATGCTTCAGTAGTACACACTGTAATTTTATGCTTCATGTATATGTGAAGTATAAAAGCATAATAAAATTGTACTACATATATATGAAGTATAAGAATATATTTCCATTTCTCTCCTTGTTTTATGTTTTCATATATTTTACTTGTTATGTATGTTATAAATACTTAGAACATTGTTGTTATTTTGCTCTAAATAGTCACTTATTTTTAAAGAGACTTAAATAAAAAGTTGTATTATTTTGCTTATCTACATGGTCACCATTCCTGGCACTTTTTCTTCTTGGGTGTAGACTGAGCTTTCCATAGATTTAAAACATTTGTAACATTTATTGCAGTATAGGTCTTATAAATAATAAAGCTTTCTATTGCTGGAGTCCTAGGACAGAGGCTGATTCTACTCACCCCAGAAATCAAACAAATTTAATAGAAAGGCAGAAAAGTAATCAATTTACCGTATTAGGAGAAAGGGGAGGTCAAGCATCTTGGCCTATCTTCAGGGTTCTCAAATGAGCTTTAGGTTGAAACAGAGAAAATGGAGGGGGGAGAGGGAGAGAGAGAGAGAGAGAGAGAGAGAGAGAGAGAGAGAGAGAGAGAGAGAGAGAGAGAGAGAGATTGAGAGAGAGAGATATCACTGCCATCACCTAAAGAGGCAGTCCAGTTCCCATGAAATAATCACTGCTGCTTGGGGCCTCAGTTTTCATCTTAGGGTAATTACTCCTTCCTAGGAGGTGATCTTATAATCAAGTGATCTGTCCCCACTGTTCCTAGAATACAAGGTGATTTCAAGTTTAGGGCAATGATTGGAGACTTCAAGTGCTGCTCCAGAGGTCTGGAATAATATTGTAAAAGCTGATAGTTGAATGGCCCTACAGATCTTGACAGATACTCCCTAAATTATTATCATTCCCAAGGGCAGAGTTGAACTAGAATCTGACCCAAAGTACAGGATACAAATATGAAATGAAGGTAGCTTTATCCTGTTTCTAATTACCACCAAGCAGCTGCAGGCCCAAGTGAAGACAGTGCTTTTAACAAATGTACCCCCATGCAACTACTATACTTTGGGTTTCTGTATATCTAAGGTGGAAGTCCGTGAATTTTACTTTAGCTTTTAGCATTTTTTTTTATCTTTACAAGTTTCTTTTTTTCTTTTTAAAATGTTTTTATTACATTCATGTGCTTGTGCAGGTGGTAGAGTGGGTCAAGGTACATGTGTGAAAGTCACAGAAAAACTTGTGGGAGACCATTCTCTCCTTCTACCATGAGTCCCAGAGATCAACTCAGGTCATTAGGCTTGACAGCAAGTGCCTTTACCTGCTGAGCCATCTCCTCTGGCCTAGTTTAATATTAAGATTTGTTTTTAAGCTTTCTCTAGGAGACAGAGAGTAGTTGTTATTTCACTACTAAGTAGGTATCAAGCTGTATGACACTGATGAATTCCTCTCAACAAAGATTCAACTCTGCTTGGCAAGGATTCTTATGTTCTGGCACTGTGTAATCTCTGGGAGCCATTCAGTTTACAGCTCCCTATTCCTAGCTTGGCCTCCTGAAGTATGTTCATGCATAGTGCAATGTTTATTTGAATCAAGAGACTGTCTCTGCTGATTTCTGGCACTCCCTTTCCATTCATCTACTCTCTCTCTGGTATTCTGTCCACAAATTCCAGCTACCTCAGCCTGAGGAGGATAGAATGAGGGGAAAGTAAGGGGACATAAGAAGGAAAAGAAGTCTCCTAACCTTGGGGTCTAGTTTACAGTTCCTGCAGGCTGGAAGTCAGAAACTTTAGCACAAGGGATAAAACCAAGATTGCCTTCAGAGATACTCTTCATTTTCCTAAAGACATCTGAAATAAGGATGTTAAAAATGATAAACTAGGAGGCTAGAGGGAGGGCTCAGTGGTTAAGAACACTGTCTGTTCTTGCAGAAGACCTGGGTTCAAATTCCAGCACCCACATGGCAACTAACAACTGTCCATAATGCCAGTTCCAGGGGATCCGACACAATCTTTTGTCTTTCTCAAGCATTGCATGACATGGGTGCACTTACATACATGCAGACAATACATGCATACACATAATATAAAAATAATATATAAATTTTTTAAATGACAAACTATGCTTATTTAGGACCAGAATATATTTAACTGTATTAGCACTCATCTTTCATCCTTAAACCCAAACAATGCATATTATAAAACCACCTTAAAATTTCATTTACAAAAGAAAATTCTTTAATATAAGAAAAATCAGTAGGACTTGGGGGGGAAGGCTAGTGGGAAAAGCACTTTCCATGCAAGAATAAGGACCCAAATTCAGATCTCTAGCACCCACGGAAAGATGGGCACAGTAACATGCATCTGTAATCACAGTGCTCATACAGTGAGATGGGAGGCAGAGACAGGACAATATCCCAGAAGCTCAAATGGTCAGCTAGCCTAGCATATGTAGTGACAAACAACAAAGAAACCTTGTCTCAAGGTCAAAGGCAAGGGGCAACACCCCAGGTTGTCCTTTAACTTCTACATGTGCCTTGGCAAGGGTACACCTGCACTCACACACATGAGAACCCTCCCCTTCATTCATGTTCACACAAATACCACACACAAGATTTCTTTAAAAAAGAAAAAACAAGCCAGCTTCTAATTTTTACTCCAATCTTACTTTGCTTAACCTTTAAACCTTTTTATATTACATCCTTTGAACAATGCCACTTCAAAAAACATAGAGTCCTATACATACATTGTAAACCCCTAAGCACCTCTCTTTAGAGACTTGCCAGGTACAGGCTGTGTATTGTTGTCTTTTTTTCTTCTTTTTTTTAGTTCTCTGAGAATAGCATACAATGTATTTTTATCATATTCATGCTTTCTCCCCCAGCTCCTTCCAGGTCCACCCTGCTTTCCCTATCCCAACAACTCTGTATCCTCTTTTCTTTAAAGCCCATCAAGTTCAGTTTGTGCTTCCCATATACTGTTGGGTGTGTGGCCTTTCACTGAGGCATAGTTGACCTACCAGGGGCCATTCTCTTAAAGAAAACTGACAGTCCCTCTCCCAGAAACTACCAATTACCAATAGCACCTCAGTTAGTGGTGATGCATCACGACCACCTTCATGCTGAGATTTTTTTCTGGCTTGGGCTTTACACAGGTCTTGTGCATACTGTCACAACTGCTGTGAGTTCAAATGTGCGCCTGCCCTGTTTTGTCCAGAAAAAAGTTTCCTTGTAGTCATCCACCACCTCTGGCCCTTGTGAACTTTTTTCCCCCTCTTCTGCCATGTTCTCTGAGCTTTGAGAGGAGAGAGTGTGATTTAGATATTCTCTTGAAGTCCAAGTATTCCACAGATTCTTATTCTGCACCTTAACCAGTTTGTGGGTCTTTGTGTTAATCATCATCTGCTTCCAAAAGAAGCTTCTCTGAAGAGGACTGAGAGATGCATTAATCTACTGGTATAACTAATCTACGAGTATAATGATAAGTCATTAGGAATCAGTTTAATAGTATGTTTATTTAATAGAATAATAGTAATAGGTTCTTCCCTAGGGTCTATGGGCCTGTCTAAACAGAAAATGGTTGGTTACTCCCATGACATTTGGGCCAGTATTGCACCAGTGGACATGTCTTCCCAGGCCAGTTGTTATGTGGCTTGCAGGGTTCACAGATGGATAAGAATGATAATTTCTTTTCTCCATTTCCAGCACCATGAAAGCTAGCCAGTAGGGATAAAGCTTTGAGGTCAGTACCAGTTTGATTTCTCCACATTCTATGACTTAAGTATGTGGTGTCTTCAGCAACAGGATCTTACTGTCAAGTTCTAGAGGGTAATCAAGAGTATCGGCAATAACTTGTAATGTTTGGGGGTTAAGGGACCTCACTGGCCAACAACTCCAAAAGAGGTAATTCATTGTCTCCCCACTATAGGGTAACTGTTTTTAAACTTTTAAAATATATGTATATGTATACATTTTAGGAACTTTTTATAGTAGTAGATTTCCATAATACTTTTTCAAAGGGTCTTTAATGTTATCCCTCCCCCATATTCCCTCCTCTACCCTGCCCTCCCAGTCTTTCTCTCTCTCTGTCTCTCTCCCTCTCTCTCACTCTTGCTCTTTCTCTCTCTCACACACACACACTTAAATCTAAATATTGTACCATCCTTTGTTTCTGTTAGCAGTGGGTAGGGTAGAGGCATTGCTCCATGCTACCACCAGCAGCCCAAGGAGTTGTTCTCAGGGACCTCAGTAGGGTAAAGCTGGATCCTTGGCTTCACTTCAGGAAAAAATTTCAGGATGAGCCAGTATAAAGCAGAGTTGGAGTTTTAGAAAAGGCATTTTTAACATATATTTTAAGCACAGAGGTTAGTAGAAAGAGACACTCGGGAAAAGAATAAGACATCTCAAATGTGGTTTGGGCTTCCCAAGATAGTTGCAATTAATTGTCTTTAGAGTAACCATATACACTGGTTTCTTGAGTTCCAAAGTCATATCTGAAAGGGTTTCTTCTTCAGCAAATGAGATCACAGGAGCCAGCCTCCTTTCCTCTTCCCATGTTCCCTTAATTTTGCCAGTCTTTTTTATCCTTCCTCATCTCTACTTAATGCATTTGCCAACCTCGCTTCACTCTGACTTGTCCTGAAAGTCTTTGATGTGGCATATGCAGGGATACAGCTTTACCTGAGATGCAGTCCTCCTCAGGCTACTGTCAGCAGTGCTGGGCTGGACCTCCCTGTTGTCACTGACAAGCACTTCTGTCTCCTCAACAATAATACTGCCAAGCTTTGATTTTCACCACCTCTACTCTGCAGTCTGAAAAGTGCCACTGGGCAGAGGGCTGATGCAACCATAGAGGTCACCTCATTTGTCTCTTCTCTCAGTGGCCACAGTTCTGCACTAGCTGTTGTACGGCTTCCAAAAACAGTTTTTTTCTTAATTCTGTCTACTTTTCTAGTTTAAGTACAGTCCCGGTTATTCCATGCAGGCTACCATGTGGAGGCTACCATGTAGAACTTGATGTCATTCAATTTTAAAATCAACAATTTACAACACCTATTGTTTTGAGAATACAGGGCAAAGAAAGAGATTGAATACCAGGAACTGACGTTTCTTTTAACTGGAGGAGTAAGTCTTAAGAGTGCTGAAAAAAATCCTGATCCAGACTGGCTACAGGATAAAAGCTGGGAGGAAATTTGTCGAGCCAGTGAACTTCCTATCTTCCAAGGACTCAGGTAATTGTGTACATTTGGTGATTTAACATTGAACTGAATAGTAATGGGTAAATTTGTAATCTAGTGATTCTCCCCCTACCCCATTCTTTCTAGCTCATTGGTTAGTAGGAAGACAGGCTGTTTAACACTTGATATAAATTTAAGGAGTTTTAGGGCAAAAGCCTGGTCTCCTGCACTGGGCCATCTATCCTAATATACTATTGAAAGAGGGAAGGGGAACAGGCAAAGAAATCCACTGACACCCCCAACATACATCTCTGGGGTACTGGCATTAGGTTTAGAGGAAGACTTGGGAGAAAGGCCAAAGTGAGGTCCTTGATGTTAAAAAGGAGGGAGTCTTTGAGTGTGACATATACTTGCTAGCCGCAGGTGGGCTTTAACTCAGGAGTTTAGGTACCATAAGTTCACAGTCACTCAAACTTCCACTGGGTCAGTGGCTCCAGGTTCTTGTCTCATGAATTCAAAAATGAAATTCCTGAATTACAGAAGAATGAGCTTTAGAAAGATTTATTACAGATTTTAGGCAGGAGCTTAAGTAAAGAAGGCGGAGCTTCTGTACAGCAGGAGCAGGTCCTAGGAAAAGACTGCCACTGGGTTGCTAGTCTAGGGGCTTGTCATCAGACTTATGGCAGAAAGTGGGGTGAGGCATGGGGGAGATGAGCTGGTTTGTCCAATTAGCCCATCCAAGAGGTATTCATGTACCTCTCAATTTTGGACACATCCTCACATACAGTTTCCAGGAAGGGGTGCTTATGTAGGATAAAAAAGAAAACAAGAAATCAGAGCAGGAACCAGAGCCCCTTCTGACATTCCTGGCCTCGCTTCTGGCCAAGAACATGAACCAGTTTTTATCTCTTGATTATTGTTTCAGCTCCATCTCATGTGGTAGTCCAAAGAAGTCTTTATTGCTTAAGAGGACAAAGGGTCTTGAGAGATAAATAACTTCTGTTTCAGGGTACAGTCTAGCCATCATAGATAACTGCCCTCATCAGGGAGCCAGGGGCATCCTCCTCTGTTTTACTCTTCCCAGAATCCAAGGTGACTACATGTTTAGAACAAGGACTTATCCCTGCACCTCCAGCCTTGAAGGGATATGAGACAGGTTAGACAGACACTCCTTGTGATGAACTTCAGGCCTGCAGAAGAGATATGATGGCCCGAAGTAAAAGACACAACCTATAAACAGATGTGGAGATGCCAGGCATTTTTCCCATCTTTAGTTAGCTAGGTTAGCTCATGGGCTATACTTTTTTTTTATACCAAAAATCAATTTCTAAGTGCCCATTTCATAAACATCTCACAAATTTCAGCTCCTGTCCTACAAACAGTCAAGGCAAAACTGGGCATGATAGTGTATGCCTTTAGTCCCAGCACTTGTGAAGCAGAAGCAGTTGGATCTCAGTGAGATCAAGACCAGCCTGGTCTATACAACAAGTTTCAGGCCAGCTGGGGCTACAGAGATACCCTGTCACAAAAAGCTCAAATAATAACAAAGCCAAAGTCAATTTTATTTAACCCTGAGCCCTTGAAGTCACCATAATAGAAACAGGACCTGTTATACCTTATATTCTAGAAGGAATTATAAGGGGTAGGTGCCCTCTGCTTGCCCCCTATTCCTAGCTTTCTGACAGCCTCCTGACAGCTGGCAGGCTCAAGCCTGGAGGACAAAGGAGCCAGAGAGAGTGGAATGCTGACTGCTGTACTACACTGCACTACAGCTGGGCTGCAAAAAGAAACAAAGCTCAACTGAGTGAAAACCCCCAGCTGAGGGAAGCAGGGTGTACAGCCTGTGAGGATGCCATAGCAACAAGAATTGATAGAAACTTTTTAACAAGTGTCTGCAGAGATAGAGACTTGAAGACCTTACTGTAAACTTTTGTGTGCTCAGGATGCTTCCCTTTCCCCATAAGTTGACTACCCTTCCCTGATTGGCCCCATTTTTTTTTTCACCTTATTTGTATGCCTCCTTCAGTTAATTGGGGCCCAGTAGACACCCTATAAATTCTGGCTTCAGAGCACAATAGATCTGGACAGAGAAGACTGACTTCAAGACCCAATCCAGGGGCTTTTGCCCAGGGTATAGAACTTGCTTGAACTAGCCTCCAAGAAAAAGCATCTGTGACTGCAGCCAGAAGAAACTGTCTAAGCCTTCAAGACTCCATGCTTCAGATGAGGATGGGAATTCATTCCTGCAGTGGTTTCCAGCCTCCAGAAGTTGAGACCCATAGCTTCAGAGACTTGCTGATTGGAAGCCTGCTCGAATGAACAGTTCTCAGACCTATCATGGGTTCACTTTTACTGAAAGTTCAAGCCTGATCCATTTAAATCCCTCTTGGCAATCTGTTTTAAGTTGTTTTACCCTGTCGTAAGGTAGTTAGCAAAAAGTACTTCCCATTTGTTCTCTCCATTCTTGAAGAAGGGTAGGACAAGAATTCAACTAGAGATAGGAGCCAGTCTCCACCAACCCTCACGTTTTAGGGTACCAACAAAGGCAAGCTAGAGACCATTTAAAGCATACCACATTTAAAAAGAACCACTGTCTCCTCTAGTAATTATAAGGGATAGTAAAGACTGAAGCCCAGTGATCTGGGTGACGGTGTGAGTGATTCCAAACTCCATCCTTAAGGCTTTCTGAGAGACTGGGAGCTGACCTCCCTGTTCCTCTCCATTTCATCTGGCTTTCTAGAAGTTCTCCTGAGGTCAGACCTGACTGCAGAAACAGTCTCACTGCTCTCGTATCCACTTCTCCAAAGGACTATTGCTAAAAGGAGCTTTAATTTCCATTTTACCCAACTTCAGTCCTTAGAAAAGTCTCTTTTGAGAGAGAGAGAGAGAGAGAGAGAGAGAGAGAGAGACCCTGTAGCAACAATTGACCTAGCACTTGCTATGTATACCAGACTGACCTTAATCTCTCAGAGACCCCCTGGCTTTGCTTCCAGAATTTGACAAGAAAAGGAAGCATTTTTAAACTTTAAAAACACTCAATTAATTAATAAATTACCTTCTTATTAAATGGACAGACTCTGGGGCTGGAGAGATGGCTCAGCAGTTAAGAACACTGGCTGTTCTTGCAGAAGACCCGAGTTCAATCCTAGCACCCACATGGCAACTAACAACTGTCTGTAACTACAGTTCTAGGGGATCTGACAGCCTCTTCTGCCCTCCACGGGCATTGCATGACACAGGTACACTTACCAACATGCAGGTAATACATGCATACACACAAATAAAAATAATATTTTTAAAAAAGTAGAATAAAATGGACAGATTCTGGACTAATGACTTTTTAAATATTTATTTTTATGTGTATGAATGTTATGCCTACATGTAGGTAGGTGCACTCCTGTCATGCAGTGCCCAAGGAGGTCAGAAGAGGGCGTCGAATCCCCTGGAACTGGAGTTACAGACAGTTGTTAGCTGCTATGTGG
This sequence comes from Nannospalax galili, assembly GCF_000622305.1. NCBI lineage: Eukaryota > Metazoa > Chordata > Mammalia > Rodentia > Spalacidae > Nannospalax > Nannospalax galili. The sequence continues at coordinate 453,768 of NW_008352327.1, forward strand.
GTGCTGGGAATCAAACCTGGGTCCTCTGCAAGAGCAGACAGTGCTCTTAACTGCTGAGCTATCTCTCCAACCCTGGATTAATGACTTTTAATTATCCTTGCAACCAAAAAGCTAACGCAAGCTGAGCCATGTGCTCTTGTGACCTGGGCATCTCACTAAATTTTCTACCTCACCCAAGATAGTAAATGAATGTGAGTCTGCTTGAGAATTAACAAATCGAAGCACTGAAAGGCAGTGTATCTTCACTGAAAACAATGAAGGCAGAAAAAAAAAATGCTTGACTTTATGTGCATGAGATGCTTTGGGCCTTGGAATGAAAGGTCAAGATTGTCTGGTAAGAAAAGGATAGATCCAAGCTTGTAGCTCCCCAAAATTGATCCTGGGGAAACAGTTTTGAATAGAATTATGGATGAGGCCTACGTCAGCAGTTCCAGGAGACATCTGGGGGAATGGGTACCCTCTGAGTTCAGGCCCACTCTTTAAAGTTAAGAGTCAGACAGTTTATTCAGGTATAACTGTAATGTTGGTATGTAATACTGCAATCCTTTGATTGAAATAGTTTTGCTGAAGTGTCTCCACATAAAACACTTAGCATCTTGAGCTATACATGGTGGAACATGCTTATAATCCTAGCACTCAAGAGGCTGAGGCAAGAGGAATGTGAGTTCAAGGCTAGCCTGGGCTAAATGGTGAGCTCCAGACCAGCAGAACAGAGCATAGGAATCAAATCCAGCAAGGCCCAGCACACAGAATTCACCATCCAGTTGATGAACCAGAGGTATTCAGGTATATATGTTGTGAACATGGAGATCTTCAGGTCACACAGGTTGCCGATACCATACTTGAAGTCTCTGACTTTGACATCCTTCATTGTGGCTGTCCGTATCTGCCACTGTGAGATTAAATTAGTCACTTGGCAAAGCAGAGGGATCAGAGCTCTGACTCTGGGCCTTTTTCACTCATAGCTTATGGGCTAAATGGCATTCTTTGATGACATTGAAAAAGCCCAGTATCTTCCACTGTGAGGTTAAATCAGTCACTTGGCAAAGCAGAGGGATCAGAGCTCTGACTCTGGGCCTTTTTCAGTCATAGCTTATGGGCTAAATGACATTCTTTGATGACACTGAAAAAGCCCAGCTGGTCTTTCTACCCGAAGGAAGATACATTGAATCCTATTCTGTCTACTTTCCTTTTTCGCTTTTCAGTCTCCATTTCTTTTTACAAGATGCAGGTGCTATAGGAGTCGAGTCTTACTAGAACTATGTTGTCTGAACCAAGGCTTCCCCTCCCATCTCTTTTCCTGCTCTGCCAGCTGCTTTATCTGTTCCTAGCTAGAATGCATTCTGTATATTCTAGTGATTTTTAAATGGCTCTTTCTCTGTCTTGTTTGTTCTCCTTACTCAAAAATCTCTCATGGTGTTTCTCAGTGAAAACAATAATTATTTTTCCCACTAGGGAGCATTTCTGTGAACACATAAGTGAATGGCGGGAAATCTATGACAGTAAGGAACCACACAATGTGAAATTTCCAGAACCGATGGATACGACGCTAAATGAACTGCAGAAAATAATAGTTCTTCGGTGTTTAAGACCTGATAAGGTAAAGGACAAATTTAGAATCCAGATAATTTTCCATTTATGAAGTACCAGTCTTGTGTTGCATAATAACACTTCAGTCCACAATGAGTCTCTTAGAAAAACAAAAACACAGTGTGACCAGAATCTCAGGTTTGCTATTTGGCTGCTATACTGAAAACCTAGAAGCAGGAACAGGCAAAAGACAAGTGGATTTATTTACAATTTGGGCCAGAACTGGAAAAAGAAAAAAAAAAACCTCCATTTCTCTATTTCTTTGGGCCTTACCTATAGAAAAGACAAAGTAAAAGCCAAGAGATAGGTACATTTGTCCATAAGAGATGCTCTCATAATTCTTTCCTACAAGACGGTTCTTCTGGCAGCTCCTCCTCTGACAGGACTTCGAGCTAGTCCCACTCTTCTGGCCTCTGGAGATTTTTCATTGTTTATGGTTCCTGTTACACTAAAAGAACCGAAAATTTCCTATCACCAGGAGGTGTTGCATCCATCAAAAGGTACAATTCATTCGTCACGTCTTCATGCTGATATTGGTGTAGATAAATCTGAACTGACAGCCATGAAGAGAGTATAGCAGACAATTATGTATAGCACATAATTCTTGCTAATATTGATAAGTTACTATTTTATTCATTTGCTTTAAACCATCATTTTAGAATATAGTTCGTCTTTTTAAAGAAAAAAGATAAGTATGAACTAGGCGTTGTGACACACTCTAGCACTTGGGAGGCAGAGGCAGGTGGATCTCTGTGAATTCGGGGCCAGCCTGGTCTACATATGAGTTCCAGAGAAGCCAGGGCTACTTAGTGACACTCTGTCTCAAAAACAAAATGAGAGAGAAGAGAGAGAGAGAGAGAGAGAGAGAGAGAGAGAGAGTTAAGCATATAGCAGCCAGAGTGAAGTCCTTCAGTAAAGATTTCAGAAGGCGTTGCCACCACAGGAGATGGCAACTCCATTAGGTTTATTGCCACTTAAAGATCTTCTGGGGATGTAATCTGACATTGGGGTTCAGAGGACATCTCTAGAGGGTTCCAGGTTCTTGTTTCCTGGAACAACGAAATGAGCAGACACACACAGTTGCAGCTGGAGCAGAGAACAGATCTTTCTAAGACAAGAAGCTCACTAAAGCAGGGAGAGTTTAGCAGCTTCACTGCCTGGCCTGTTCTGCAGAGTTCGGGCTTTCATGTCACCTTAGCACAAACTTCTCCAAGCACGTTCAGCTACATGTTCTACAAATTACCTTGTGTGTTCCATGTCCCAACAGCATCTTAAAGCTCCACCCAGGCTGTACCTTTTAGTATTATAATGAGCCATAGGTCAGGTTGCTCTCAGGTACTCTGGAGTAACTCTGTGCCTGGGCCAATGGTACCACCCAGTTTCTGTTGGCCTTGGCCAGCAAATGTCCAGCTTTCTTCTCTGCCAACCTGTTTTTTGTATCTGTGTAAGTGTAAGACCTTCTGGACCTCACCTCTCTATCCTAGTCTCCTGCCTCAACAGAACAAAATATGGATATAGAAGACAGTGGTACTGATGATCCTGACTCCGTATAGACCTAAGCTAACACATAAGCTGGTATCTTGGGTTTGTTTTTGTTTTTTTTTTTTTTTCATTTTATTTTGGTTTGGTTTGGTTTGGTTTGTTGAGATGGGGTCTTATTTGGATTTTGAAACACGGTCTCACTATAAATCTCTGTCAGGACTGGACCTCACTATGCAGACCAGGCTGACTGAATTTACAGCAATTCTCCTGCCTCTGTCTCTGAGTTCTGGGATTACAGGCATGTGTGGCCTTTGAGAGCAAGGTTTACTGCTGTGTGCAGCACAAACAAGCACAACACTAGTTAACAGTGACAGTGTGACAGCCGACAATCCTGAGCCCCTTTAGGCTGACAACCAACAGTCCTGAGCCCCTCTAGGCTCAGGTATTACCAGGGCTCTTTGGGGGATTCGCCTGACTTTTGTCCCTCATTGTCAGATGGTCGAAGTGAAGATAGTAATAATAACTCTTTAGCCCTAGCTATCTGAAACTCATTATGTAGGCCAAGCTGGCCTTAAACGTGCAGTGATCCTGTTACCTCAGCCTCCCAAATGCGAGGATTACACTCAGTTGTCTCCATTTTTAATTTCAAAAATTTATGGCTGAGAGAGGGGGACGTCCGGCTTCGGCGGGTGGCGATCGTGGTGTTGCCGAGTGGAGAGCGAATTAAAAATGGGTGATGTTGAGAAAGGCAAGAAGATTTTTGTTCAGAAGTGTGCCCAGTGTCATACCGTGGAAAAGGGAGGCAAGCACAAAACTGGACCAAATCTCCATGGTCTGTTTGGGAGGAAGACAGGTCAGGCGCCTGGATTCTCTTACACAGATGCCAACAAGAACAAAGGCATCACCTGGGGAGAGGACACACTGATGGAGTACCTGGAGAATCCCAAAAAGTACATCCCTGGAACAAAAATGATCTTCGCTGGGATTAAGAAGAAGGGAGAGAGGGCAGACCTAATAGCTTATCTTAAAAAGGCA
>NW_008352327.1:459010-511496 GCF_000622305.1 Nannospalax galili
TAAAAAATTGTTTTTGCATGCTGGCTAATGTGTGTTTAAGCTAAGTGTTAAAAAGTAAAAGTGTTTAAAATTTTTAAAGTGTATAAGTTTAAAAGTTACAGTAAGCTAAGGTTAATTTATTATTGAAGAAAGAAAACTTATTTTGCTGACCTGATCTGGCAAGATTCTTGCTGAATATAGTTCAGGATGATTGGTGCCACCTGGAAGGAGGTAGGGGCGGCCTGGTGGAGAGAAATGAGAAAGGTAAGATGTGGAAGATGAGGTATTCTCATTAAACTCATTTAACAGGGTTCTTGCTTCACCTGGGCTCCTGATGACAAGACCTAGTAGAAAAAAGACTCAAAGGAGTCTAAGATTTGGCCAAGGAGAGAATCTTTGTCAGCAAGTCACTTCACCCTCCTGAGCCTGTTATCTATTTAATACGACAGTCTGAAAATAATTACAGTAGTCTTTTCATTTCCTTCCTTCCTTTCTCCCTCCCTTCCTTCTTCCCTCCCTTCCATCCAACTTTTTATATTTTCAGGAAAACCTCATAAGGAGTATTTTCTAATTCTTTCTGTCTCTAGGTAGATTCAAATAGAGGGCAATCTGATTATTTGACTCCTGACACCTTCTCCTTACTTAGATCAGGAAGACCTTTTGTATATTGCTAGCACTTTATTTATTCTCCCTTTCTTGGTACCTGTGTATATGTTTCCCTCTCACTAGACATAAAGACTTTAAAGTCTTAAAACAATGCTTAATTCATTTTTGTAAAACTAATGGTCTCCCTTGTGAAGGGCTTTGCATCTGACACACACCTATTCACCCTTTATAGAATGGGTTCATGGTGGGCAATGGTGACTGTCCAATAGCACTCCTTGGGGAGTTACTCCTTATCCTCCATGCTTTGGAGGCTATACTTACATGCCATAGAACTTACCTGGCTAGAATACACAACTGCTTGTTTATTTGTTAGCGTCTTCTAAGGTAGGCTAGGGAGCTCTTGGGGTTAGGACCCATGTCTTGTTTTGTGTTTTATCTTCAGGCCTTAGAGCTCTGTGCGGCAGATAGTAGATCAGCAAATTCCTACAAATTGAGTCAAACTAAATTGAATAAAAACACTGCCACTCAAAGATTTCCAGAGAAATGGGACCAGTGGGGTAGAGAGGGACTGACTGAGTTTGTTAAAGAAATGGCTCATGTGATGGTAGAAGCTGACAAGGGGGGGGGCAGACCTGAGACCAAGGAAAAGTTGATTGTGCACCTCAAATCCAAAGGCAGTCTGAGAAATCTGTCCTTCCTTCTTCTTTCTTTCTTTCCTTCTTTCTTTTTCTCTCTTCGTTTCTTTCAAGGTCTTCTGATTAGATGAGGCCTACCCATATTACATTATAGAAGGAAATCAGCTGTACTTAGTCTCCTTTAAATTTAAATACTAGTTTCATCTAAAAAGTACTTTCACAACAATGTGTAGACTATTATTTGACCAAATATTTCGGTTTCATGGCCTTACAGACGAATTTTGGCTTATTTATATAGCAGTATGGTAGGTAGAAAATGAGGTGTAAGTGTGGTTATAATTTACATTTTTAATTATGAATATAGGAGTATAGAATAAGCCACTATAACAAAGACACCTAAAATATAGTCACTTAAATACAATAGTTCATTTCTCTCTCAACAGCCCAAAGACAAATGGCAGGGTAGCTTAGTGTGTTTATGTGTGTTTGTTTGCTTGTTTATTTTCATTTTTGAAACAAGGTTTTGCTGTGGATCCCCAGCCAGTCTCTGTCAATCCTCCTACAAGAGGCATGCATCACCATGCTCTGCTAGGCTAGCTTAGTTTTGGGTTTTTTTTAATTTTTTTAATTTAATTTTTGTGTATTTCATATAGAACATCTCAATCAATCTTAATCATCTTTATACCCCTGTCCCCACTGGCACCCTCACATAGCCCCCCCACTGGAATTCATACATTCTGTCATTTGTGTTAAGGCCTATTGTGTCAAGTTAGTGTCCCCAGACGTTCCTCAGTTCAAGTTCATCTACTGAGGTCTAGTCAGCTTATCTAGGGTCTGTCGCTTTAGAAGATCAGCTCTTCCTGACCTAGCAGTAATCAGTTGCCAATATTTTTTCAACTAAGATTGGGGTCTGCTATCCATTTCCCCAATTCTATGCTGGGTTTTTGTCTGCTTGGGTTTGCATGGGACTTGTGTATGCTGACACCATTGCCATAGATTCATATGAGCAGGGTCCCAGGAGCTTAAAGGACTCTATTTCCATATGGCTGTGCACCTCCTCCCTGACTCTTATAATCTTTCAGCCTCTCCTTCTGCAGTGCTTCCTGGGCCTTGGGTGGGTGAAGTTTAATATAGGAGTTCAAGGACCAGCATTCTATAGACTATACGCTTTGACCATTTGTGACCTTTTGTGTTCCTGGCCCTCTGTAGCATGAGTAAGCTTCATTTATGAGAATTGAGCAATCCATTAACGTCCTCTTCTTTACCCCTGTTCTGTGGTCCATGAGCCTTAAGTGTAGAGATTGCATTGTAGATGTGTCATTTAGGCCTGGGCAATTCGTAGACAATGTCTGTGTGTGACCAGTTTTGGTACTTGGTAATAGTCTCCATTTGTTGTGAAGAAAGCCTCTTTGATGAGTGGTGACTGGGATATTTGTCTGTAAATATAAAGATACATGTTTTGCACATAGTAAGAAATTACATTAGTCTAAGGATGTGACATTCTTGAGGTTTTCTCTAAGATCTATGCCCACTTGAGCCATGTATTTGGTTATGTTTACAGTACCACATTGGATGTTCCTCCCATTGAGTGGCCTTTTAGTCCAATCTGGTACCTGTTGATTACCCCTAAGATAAAAGTGCCACTACTGCACCAATGCCATATGCTTTGCAGGTCATGGATGTAGTTATTTGGTCTTGAAGCTGGTGTTGGACCATCGATTGATGTTTCCCCTTCGAACGTTCATAGTGCGCTCCAAAGCTATGAGAGCTAGTCTTCAGGGGAAGTGGCTTCCAGGTCAGTTCTACCTCCATTTGGACAAATCCTATGTCCAAAGTATGTTCTGTTTTCAGCAGTAGGGTTGGCTCTGATTTGTGTTATTTCTTCTTGGCTGCTAGGTTTGGGTTTCATTTGTTGTTGCCTTTCAAGTGTCTTGAGTTGTAATGTTAACTCAATTATTTGTGTTCCTTCTGATTTTTTTTAATGTTGGCGTATATGTTCATAATTGTAACGTATGTTCAATTGTTCCTTTAATCAGGATGAAGTGGCCCTCTGTATCTCTTCCAATTAGTTTTAGTTTGAAGTCTATTTTGTCAGATACTAGAATTGCAACCCCTGCTTGTTTCTTAGTGCCACTTGCTTGAATTATTCTTTTCCATCCTTTTACCTTAAGGTAGTGCCTGTCCTTGAAATGGGTTTCTTGCAGACAGCAAAAAGATGGATTTTGTTTCTTAATCCATTCACCTAGCCTGTGTTTTTTGACTGGGGAGTTCAGTCCATTGATATTTAAAATTATTATTGAAAGATGTGTTTTGGTTTCTGTCATTTTAATTTCTATTTGCATTCATGGTCTCTGTGCATTTCCACAGTTATACCTTTACTCCTTTCTTTCTGTTGCCCCTTGGGTATACTCATTCCTTTCTTCTGCTCTCTGTATTGCTTCAAGAATTCTCTGAAAGGCTGGTTTTGTGGACATGAATTCTTTCAGCCTATTTATGTTGTGGAAGATTTTTCCTTCCCTTTAACTATAATAGACATTTTTGCTGGGTAAAGTATTCTGGGTGGCATCTGTGTTTAGAAGTGGGAATACTTTAGTCCAGGCTCTTCTGACTTTTATAGTTTGCACTGAAAATTCAGCTGTAATTCTGATGGGTTTTCCTTTTTATGTGACTCTTTTGCAGCTTTCAGTACTCTCTTTGTTCTGTACATTTATGATATGCTATGGGGAGATTGTTTTCTGGTCCTGTTATTTGGTGGTCTGTGTACTTCTTGTATTTGTATGGGCATGTCTTTAATTTGGGGAAATTTTCTTCTACAATCCTGTTGAAGATCTGGTCTATACCATTATCTTGAAATTCTTCTCTTTCCTGTATGCCTATGATGTGTAAATTTGGTCTTTTCATGGTGTCCCACATTTCCTATATAGTCAATTCCTATGTTTTCTTAAATTTTTTGTGTTTGCTTGAGTGGTCTAATTCATCAACTTTATCATCCAGTCTTAACATTCTGTTTTCCATTTCAGGCATTCTATTGGTGAGGTTTTCTCCTGTTTCTTTTCTTTTTTTTTTTCTGTCTTTTTGAAGCAGGGTCTCCCTGTAGCCCCAGCTGTCCTGGAACTCACTATGTAGACCAGGCTGGCCTTGAACTCACAGAGATCCACCTGCCTCTGCCTCCCAAGTGCTGGGACTACAGGCATGCACTACCACACCTGGCTTCTCCTGTTGTTTCTAATTGGCTTATTTAGTGTTTCACTTCCTTCTTCATCTCAACCTGAGTTTTCTTCAATATTTCTCTTTTGTGAATTCAGTCAGAAGTTTATCCCTATGTTCTTTAGGTTCTTTGATCTCTGTTTGTTTCTGTGTTCTTTAAATTCATTGAATTCTTTGATCATGTTTATGATTGTTCTTTCAAATTCTGTGTCCTGGGTTATCTCTAGGGGGCTCTCATTGTAGCACTCCTCTATAGGACTGTTGGTGTTTGGTGGGGACATATTACTTGGGTTTTTCATACTATTTTTGTTGTTGTTGTGATTGTGTTTTTTTAAATATTTTATTTATTATTTTTATTTTATGTGTATGTGTGTGTTGCCTGCATGTAGGTAAATGTACCCATGTCGTGCAGTGCCTACAGAGGACACTAAGAGCCTAAGAGGCTGTCAGATCCCCTGGAACTGGAGTTACAGACAGTTGTTAGTGGCCATGTGGGTGCTGGGATTTGAACCCAGGTTTTCTGAAAGAACAACCAGAGTTCTTAACCACTGAGCCATCTCTCCAGCTCCTTTTGTTGTGGTTTTGGGCATGTGGATTTCTTTTGTTGTTTCTGATTCTAGTGTGAGACTCAAGTCTTTGTTGAAGTTAAGTCTGCTTCTGTTTGTATACTTGATGGGACTTTGTTGTTTTCTTATTGGATATGAAAAGCTGGCTGGTCTAAGCTTCAGGATCTCTCTTTTGATTTTATATTGAAGGGACCAGATGGCTCTAGTCCAGCTACTCAGGAGTTCCCACAGAGGCCCAGGTCAGGTGAGAATCAGATGCCCTCAGGCTTTCTCCTAAGGTCTGGGCCCCTCTAGTTAGCAGGCACAGCACAGTTTGGGAACTTGCTAAGTGGAGGCTGGATTCAGGTGATCTCAGCCAGTCTGCAAAGGTCTGGGCCCCTACTAAAGGGTAGGGAAGCTTAACCCTGCAGCAGTGGGAGGGGCTGTAGGTGGTCCCAATATAGCCGGGGATGGACGCTGCACTGTTTGGAAAGCTCACCACCGTGCAGAGGCCAGATTCAGCTACTTTCAGGCAGTCATTCTGGAACCCTACTAAAGGGCAGAAAAGCCTAGCCCTGCAGCAGTGGGAGGGACTGCAGATGGTCTCCGTGTGGAAGGATGGGCACTGCATAATTTGGAAAGCTCACCACCATGTGGAGTTAAGAGTACCCTTCCAGAGATCTGGGGTGCTAGGAGCAAAAGCAGGCCTATGCCCAATTGTAGAAGGAGAACAAGATGTGGGGTGGGGAAATTGGATTTGCTCAGGTTGTGGGGGAGTCAAGGCACAATGGGCAGGATCAGACTTACAGGGAAGGGGGCTTGTCTAGGGAATTCAAGGCAAGTTGGGATTGCAGACAGCCAGACTAGAAGCTTGATCTCGGGTGTATAAAGGCAAGTTGCGGGTGGGAACAGCATGTCAAGGCTCTAAGAAACTAGCCTGAAGAATTGAACTAGACTGGGTTCAGGGGATCAGGACGAAGTGGGCAGATTGGATTAAGAGGGTAATCCAGAGATCTGGGGTGCTAAGAGTAAAAGTACGTCTGTGCCCAAGACTAGAAGAACAGGATGTGGGCTAGCTTAAGATCACCCAGAAACTTAGGTTCTTTCTCTCATGTAGAAAAGTCCCTTAGTTAGCAAAATTGGAACTTCCTCCTGAGCACTGCATCTGTTGAAGTGAGAAGGAAAATGTTGAAGGCAACTTCCTTATAAAAATATGATCTGGATATTCCATATACATTTTCTACTTGTAGGCTGTCAAGATTGCTCAGTGGGTAAAGGCACTTGTCACTAAATGTGATGATTTGAGTTTGACCCCCAGGACCCACATGATAGAAAGAGAATCAACTTCCACAGGTCTTCTTCAAACCTACAAACAGAGAGAGAGAGAGAGAGAGAGAGAGAGAGAGAGATGACAGGGACAGAGAGACAGAGAGAGAGAGACAGAGAGAGAGGAGAGAGAGAGAAATAAAATTAATCAATAATAATGATTTCTACTTATGTCTCTTTGTCCACAACAGTCACATGGTGACATTACCTACAAGAAATATTGGTAGCCAGGCATGGTGGTGTTCTCTTACCAAAAGGAGACAAGATGGCAGACAGTAGGCAGTTTCTGCCATACTAAATAAAAGGGCCTTTTTTTTTCTTTTTGAGACAGGGTCTCCCTTAGCCCAGATGGCCTGGAACTTGCTCTATAGACCAGGCTGGCCTCCATATCACAGAGATCTGCCTGTCTGTGACTCTTGAGTGCTGGGATTAAAGGTATATGCCACCATACCGAGCTAGAGAATCTTTTACAAAGGATTTTTTAAATTTATTTTTATTTACATGTGTTGTGTGTATGTGTATGTATGTGTGTTGAATATATATATCACATGTGTGATAGTGCCCTCAGAGACCAAAATAGGGAGTCAGATTTCCTGGAGCTAGAATTACAGGCGATGGTGAGTTATAGGGCTTAACATGGGTGCTGAGAACTGAACTCAAGTCCTCTGAGTTGAGAGCAGCAAGCACTTTTAAGCACTCCAGCCCAGGGAGGATCCTGTCATATTTGCATGTATTTCTTTTTCTGTAAACATTTCATCTGCTGGGTTGTTTTTCTTGTCCTGTCAGTTCACAGACTACTTTTTACATATTAGAGAAATTAATGATTTTCTGTTATGCTGTATGCTTTTTTGGAAATTATGCTTAAAGTTTTATTCTTTGTTATTTTCCAGTAATGCTATGGCATGAAATAAAAATTACTTGAAAGTCTGTATCTTCTCTCTTTCCAGATAACCCCAGCTATAACAAATTATGTAACTGACAAACTAGGGAAAAAGTTTGTAGAACCCCCACCATTTGATTTGACAAAGAGTTACATGGATTCAAACTGCACCATTCCCTTAATATTTGTGCTGTCTCCGGGAGCAGATCCTATGGCCAGTAAGTACATATACTATATATAAGCTTTTAAGAACTTATAATTAAAACATTTTGTTCAATACCCATTTGTTATGTAATTGTAATCAGTAAATCTAGTGTTTAGGGAAAGGTAACCAGAACTTTCCATGATAAAGCACATGTGCACAAAAACAACACGCCGTATTTATAATTCTAGAGTAAGAAGTGGTACCATTTCTTATGCCCCGTGTAGGCCTGCTGAAATTTGCAAATGATAAATCTATGTCTGGAAATAAATTTCAAGCTATTTCACTGGGACAAGGACAAGGACCAGTTGCAACAAAAATGATTAAAGCTGCAGTAGAAGAAGGAACTTGGGTTTGCTTACAGAATTGTCACCTTGCTGTCTCCTGGATGCCCACACTGGAAAAAATATGTGAAGAGTTTTCCCCTGAAGTCTGTAATTCAACCTTTAGGCTTTGGCTCACAAGCTATCCATCTCCAAAAGTATGTCTAATTCTTATGATACAGTTCAGTGCATTTTTTTAGCTGTCTGTTTTATTGTGTCAGTTGAGATTTAGACTCTTAACCCTACAAATTTGGAACTATTCCTGGCATCTTATCACCCATTTTTAAATTTACTAGTGTTTGCATTTTCAGGGCTCAATGTTGCCATCTTGCATAATGCTTTCCACTTATTTTTCTTAGTTCCCAGTAACAATTCTGCAGAATGGAGTAAAGATGACTAATGAGCCACCCACAGGTCTTAGGCTAAATCTCCTTCAATCATATCTCACTGATCCAATTTCTGATACTCAGTTTTTCAAGGGATGCCCTGGAAAAGAACTGGTAATGTTCAGCTTCTGAAACTTTTCAATTTTCTGATAGTAGTTAAACATGTTAATATAAGAGTTGTATTTAATATTCTTTCTTATCCATATGTATTTTCCTAACATGACAGAAATGGTTTCTGATTAGTTCATCATTGTATTCCCAGTAACTTATATTCTATTTATGACATAGTACATACTAAAATAAATATTTTTAATGAATATAGCTTAGTTTGTAAACCAAAGCCCAAGAGTATTTAGACTATATCACTTACTAATCTTTCAACAAATATATGTATTGAGCACTTTCCAAAGTACTAGATGTAAAGCAAGGAGAAGAACATAGGCATGAGGAAATCTGCCCTTGAAAGACTTGTGCTCTAGTGATAATATTTTAGCATATTAATTTTGTTTGTCATTGTATTAATCTAAAATGGTTTTATAGCCAGACATGGTGTTCATTGTAATCCCAGCACTCAAGAGGCTGAGACAAGAGGATTGTTACAAGTTTGAGGCCAGCGTGGGTTACATAAGCAGTTCTCGGCCAGCCTGAGTTATATAAGCAATTCCAGGCCAGCCTGGGCTACAAAATGAGACCATGTCCAATAAATGGTGCTAAGGAAAGTGAATAACCACATATAAAAAAATGAAACTAGATCTCTGTTTCTCACCATGTATAAAAATCAACTTCAAATAAATAAAAGACCTTGATAAAAGACCTGAAATTTTAAAACTTTTAAAGAAAAAGTAGGGAAAACATTTTAAGATATAGGCATAAGGAACTGGAGAGATGGCTCAGTAGTTAAGAGCTCTGGATGCTCTTGCAGAGGACCTGGCCTGATTCCCAGCACCCACATGGCGGCTAACAAACAAGGCAGTTCCAGAGGATAGACACCCTCCTGTAACCTCTGCTTGCACTGCATAGCAATACACTTATACACATAAAATAAAAACAATAAATAAAATATTGTTAAAAGATATAGGCATAGGCAATGACTTTCTGAATAAGACTCCAATCGCTCAGGAAATAATATCAACAATTCACAAATGAAACATCATGAAATTTAAAAGCTTCTGCATAGCAAAGGTGCCAGTTAACTGAGTAAAGAGACAGCTTACAGAGTGGGAGAAAATCTTTGCTAGCTATACATCTGACAGAAAATAAATATCTAGAATATATAAAAACTTAAAAACTGGGACTGGAGAGATGGCTCAGCAGTTAAGAACATTGGTTGTTCTTGCAGGAGACCCAGGTTCGAATCCTAGCACTCACATGGCAGCTAACAAGTATCTGTAACTCCAGTCCCAGGGGATCCGACAGCCTCTCCTGACCTCTGAGGGCATTGCATGACACAGGTGCACTTACCTACATGCAGGCAATACACTCATACACATAAAATAAAAATAATAAATAAATTTTTTAAAAAACTTTAAAACTAAGCAAAAAATTAATTTAATAAATGGGCTAATGAAATGAACAGAGAGATCTCAAAAGATGAAATAAAAATGACCAATCCAGAGGGATGTGGTGGCATAGGTCTTTAATCTGAGCACTCAGGAGGCAGAGGAAGGTGAATCTCTAAGTTTGAGTCCAGCCTGAATTTTTGTCTTTCCCTATCTCCCTTTCCCTACTCCTCCTTTCCTTCTGCATGGGATCACCTCCCAAATAGGCAAACCTTTTCTTCAGTTTTCCTTTCAGTTCTGCTTTTAGAGGGACCCCATCCAAACAAAGACCCATGACAGAAACAATGGAGCCACTCAGTTTTCCAAAACTTTAGTGGTAGTCCCTGTCCAAAGAAAATCCATTTCAAGGCCTGGCATGGTGGTACATGCCTGTTAGTTTAGCATTCTGGAGGCCAAGGAAAGAGGATCACAAGACTGAAGCCTGTCTTGGCTATATAGCAAGATACTATGGAAGAAAGAAAGGGAGGAAGAAGAGAAGGAAGAAAGGAGATGAGAGGACAGGGGAGGATGGGGGAGGGGAAGGGGGAAGAAAGAAGAGGGGAGGAGAGGGGAGGAAAGGAGAAGTAATTTCTCTCATTACCAAATGGTTCTTCTCTCATTAAATGTTTCACTATAGCATTTGTCTGGAGTATTTAACATGTATTTTGATGTATGTACAATATTTCAGGAATAGATCTGTCCAGTAAGGCACATTATGCTCATATTTCTGGTTATGTTGGGTTTGTTTGTTTGTTTTTGTCTGGGGGTTTGTTTTGTTTTGTTTTTGAAACTGAATTTTGTTATGTTTCCCAGAGTGACCTCAGTGTTGAGTCCTGGGCTCAAGCAGTTGCTTCTGCTTGAGTAGCTAAGACTATAGGCTTTCACTACCATGTCTGGTTTGAATCTTTAAAATAAAAAGATTTTAACAGATCTTAATCAAATTTAGACCCCCTCCCCCATCCACACCCTCCGTACCCCCCAACACCAGATTTCATGCATTCTGTCATATATGTTAAGGCCTATCCAGTCAAGCATTTATACCCAGATGTTCCTCATATAAGTTCATTCACTGTAGTCTAGTCAGCCTATCTAGAGTCACTCCCTTAAAAAGGATCGACTCTCCCTTATCCAGCAGTAACCAATTGCCAATAGTTCCTCAGGTAGGGTTGGGGCCTGCTGCCAATTTCCCTTGTTCTGTGCTGAGTTTTTGTCAGAATGAGTCAGCATGGGTCTTGTGCACACTGTCACCATTGTTATAAGTTCATATGAGCAAGTTCCCAGTGGCCTGAAAGCCTCTGTTCCCTTATGCTCATGCAGCAATCCTGGCTCTTACAATCTTTCCACCCTCCTGTCCCACAATGGTCCCTGAGCCATGGGTGGCAGAGGTTTAGCACAGGAGCCCTATACAGGCACAAACACTGTGCAGTCTCTTACTCTCTAAAACTTAGCCAGTCTTGGCCTCCTGTATGCATCACACTCTGTTGTATAAGGAAGTTTCACTGGTGGAAGTTGAGGGATGTATTAGTATTCTGTCTACCCCACTGTTCTGCTAGGTTCCATTAGCTTTAGGTATAGAGATTCCATTGTAGATGTGTCACTTAGGGCTAGGCATTTCTCAGACATATAGTCTCTGTGTGTGACCAGTTGTGGAACTCTGTAATATCCTCCATCTGTTGCAAAAGAGAAACTTCTTTGATGAGTGATAGATGGTGTACTTGTCTGTAAATATAAGGATACATATTTAGCATATAAAAGAAATTTCATTTGTCTAGAGATATGCCAAGAGATAGGATTTCCTCTACAGTCTATGTCCTCTCCAGCCATGTGTATTTGGCTATATTTACACCCATGAGTTCCCTCCCATTGAGAGGGCTTTAAGTCCAATTAAATACTTGTTGATTACTCCCTAGATAAAAGTGCCAATACTCCACCAGTAGAATTTGCTGTGCCAATCATTGTGGTTATTAGGCTTTAGAGCTGGGTTGGACCATTGATTGATTTTTCTCACTTAGCAGCTTGTATAGTATCCTCTAGAACTATGAGAGCTAGTCTTCAGGGAGAAGGCTTCCAGGTCAGTTCCAACTCCATTGTTCTAAGTCCTGTGTCTGAAATATGTCTTGTCTTCAGCAATATGATCTTACCTTCAAGCTCTGAGAGGTAATCAAGGGCTGTGGCAATAGCCTGTGTTATCCTCGGAGTCTCTTGACAACCCTGACCAACACTTGAAGGAAGGTTTCTCCTGTCTGGCACTGTGTTCCTTGTCATATAGCCTTCAGGTATACACATGCACTCATGTTCAGATACTGTATATGTATTTTTTATGGGGTTTTTGAGTTAAGACATTTCCCTCTGGCTTTTTATGCCACCTAAGCTTTATTATTTCTCTTCGCTCTCACTACCTGTCTAATCTCCCTCCCCAGTTTATGTACCCTCATTTTCCCCCTTTATAATATCTATCTCCTATTATCTCTCTCTCTCAGTTTGTATCTTAATCATAAAGAAACCATGGAATGTGACTTAGTCTTAGCCACTTCAGAGGCTTGTGCAGGAAAGCTCTACTTCAAAACAAATAGGAAGGGAGGGAAGGTGGAATGGAAGGAGTATAGGAAGGAAGGAAAGAATGTGTCCTACTGCATCACAAGACAGTAGATGGATGGATTTGGAGCTATGTTTTAATACATATGGAGCTATGTTAAAATATATGCCATTGGTATGCTTGAAGTTTACTGTGAGGGACCTAAAGAAATAGTGGTCACCCTCCAGAGCATTGATACAGGTTTAGTAGGAGGCCATGTAACATCCATATTAAACATTGGAAGATGTCATGGAAATAATCAAAAAATGCTTTCAATAATGATCTCCAAATGAGCAGTAACAAAGTCAGGAATTCTGTGTTGGGATTTATTTGTACACACCTACAAATCTATAAAATAATGTTGAGTATTGAATTTAAAGATACCTATGATTAATAACAAGGTACTAGCCAATACTTTTAAAATAGTAACTTTGGAGATTTTAATTAAGTCATAAGATGATTTTTATACAAAGTATTATTTTAGATAGATGTCATCTTTTTTTTTTTCCAGTCAGGGTCTCCCTGTTGTCCCAGCTGGCCTGGAACTCACTATGTAGACCAGTTACCTCAATCTCACAGAAGTCTGTCTGCCTCTGCCTCCCATGTGCTGGGATTTAAAATGTGTGAACCATGGCTGGCCAGCATTTTTTTTTTTTTTTTTTTGGTCTTTTTGAGACAGAGTCTCCCTGTAGCTCCAGCTGGCCTGGATTCGCTATGAAGACCAGGCTGGCCTTGAACTCACAGAGATCCACCTGCCTCTGCCTCCCAAGTGCTGGGATTAAAGGTGTGCACCACCACACCTGGCCCAGCATGTCTTTTTAAATAGAAGTTTGTAGTGACATATGATCATAGAATCTTGTAATGGAAAGATCATTATCTAATCCTCTCATTTTACTGACAGAAATATAATCAGATTTTTTTCTTATACAATTTTTACACTAAAGGCATGGGAAAAGTTGCTGTTTGGAGTTTGTTTTTTTCATGCTCTTGTTCAAGAGAGAAAGAAATTTGGTCCTCTTGGTTGGAATATTCCATATGGATTCAATGAGTCAGACCTACGCATCAGTATCCGGCAACTGCAGGTAAAATGAGAGAAGAGCCAGTATTTATGAGGGTCGCCACTTACCACCCTTGAGCTACATTTAGTGGATCTACTGCAAACTTTATAATACAGAGAGCAGGTTATTTTTATAGAAATTATTGATATTAATCCCAGCACCCACATTGCAGCTAACAACTGTGTGTAAATCCAGTTCCAGGGGATCCAATGTCCTCTTCTGACCTCCACAGGTACTGCATAACACAAGAACACTTACATACATGCAGGTAATACACTCACACACATAAAATAAAATAAAATTTTTAAAGTATTTTAAGAAGAGGCTAGAGAGATGGCTCAGCAGTTAAGAGCACTAGCTGTTCTTGCACAGGACCCAGCTTTGATTTCCAACACCCACATGGCAGCTAACAACCATCAGTAACTCCAGTTCCAGGAGAATCCGACTCCTTCTGTCTTCAGCAGGCATTGCACGACACAGGTACACTTACACTCATGCAGGCAATACATTCATACACATAAAAATAAATTTTAAAAAAATTTAAATAAAGCTTTTTTAAAAAAAGAAATTATTGATATTGGGATGTAGATGTAGCTTAGCATGTAGATGTGCCTAGTATATATGATGCCCTGGGTTTGATTCCCAGACCTGCAGAAAAGAAAAAAAGACAAAAATAAATTACTATTTTATCAGTTCTTTTAAAAAATAGTGAAGCACGGCCTGGAAAGATGGCTTAGAGTTTAAGAGCACTAGCTGCTCCTGCAGAGTACCCACATGACAACTAGCAACCATTCATAGCTCCAGTTCCAGGGCATCTGATACCCTCTTCTGGCCTCTATGGGCACCAGGCACGCTTGGTGCACATACATACATGCAAGCAATTATTCATACATGTGTACTTTGCCTTCATGTATGTAAGTGTACCCATGTTATACAATGCCTGAAAGAGGTCAAAAGAGGGCTTCCGATCCCCTGAAACGAGTTAAGGACAGTTTGTTAGCTGCAATGTGGGTGCTGGGAATTGAGCTCAGGTCTTTTGTGAGAGCAGCCAGTGCTCTTAACTACTGAGCCATCTCTCCAATCCAAATAAAATCTTTTAAAAAAAATAATGAAGCATTGGGGGCTGGAGAGACGGCTCAGTGGTTAAGAACACTGACTGTTCTTGCAGAAGACCCAGGTTCGAATCCCAGCACCCACATGGCAGCTAACAACTGTCCGTAACTCTAGTCCCAGGGGATCTGAAAGCCTCTTCTGTCCTCCATGGGCATTGCACGACACTACATGCAGGCATAACACTCATACACATAAAATAATAAATTTAAAAATAATAATGAAGCATAAACTTTAACTGAAATAAGTCTATCAATTTGTAAATCCTTACAATTGCTGAAATCAGTGCTTACAAAATTGTTGTACAAGACATATGAGTGATTTTAACATTGTTTATGAAGCTAGTGTAGTTTTGTATGGAGAATATTTTGCTTAAACTGCCATACTACCTGCAATCAATCGACTGAGAACTCATCATCTGCTAGGTCCCAGTATAGAAGCCCTCAGGATCCGCTAGATCCATCTTTCATACTTTTAGGAACTAGAAACCAAAACAAAAGAGGAGATTACTCTTTAAGCCATGGTCACCTGGCCTTGCTAGCAGAATGCCTTTCCCCAAAATGTTAAATTGGAAAACTGACAGCGTGGTAGATTTAAAACTGGAGTACATGTTGTCTCTACTTCTTGCATATGCTACAGATTTGGTATTTCATTCTGATGGGGTCTCCTCCTTCAGTTTTGGGGGGACCCAACTGAACATGCTTGTGGCTTCCTCAAAGAGCTAAGGAAGGGAGAACTTACAAGAGGGTCTTACTTCTTTCTCAGTCCTACTCTCAATCTCTTGACAATTCTTGGCCTCCTTCCTACAAACAAAGTCTCAAGCAAGACTCAAGCCTTATTTTAACTTGGCTGTGGAGAACTTTAAAAATATTTTCTCAACTGGCTGGGCGTGGTGGCGCACGCCTTTAATACCAGCAAAGGCAGGTGGATCTCTGTGAGTTCGAGGCCAGCCTGGTCTACATAGCGAGTGCCAAGCCAGCTGGGACTAGAGGGAGACCCTGTCTCAAAAAGACCAAAAAAAAAAATTTTTTTTCTCAACCATACTATAATTCAAAGACAGGAAAATCTCTCAGCCAGTAACATGCCATTGCATTGCACATGGCCCCCAAGTGCCTGTATACTGGGAAAAGTATAGGATCTAAAACTAGAAAAAAACCAATTCAGGTTTTCACATTACATTTTCCTAACTATTTCATGCTCTGGAGAGTAATGGGAGAGGGATAAAATAATGTGAAAGCTATGCAAACAGTAGCTTTTACTACTATTATTGCTATGATAAAGAAACTAGAAACATTACAAATATTGCCTATCAGTAAAACTGTGTCCACATGTGAACAAGGTTCTGTCACTCAGACTTTAAAAATTGCTTGGTTTTTCTCTCATCTTGAAAGGTACCCAAAGCCAGGCTTCAGGTTCCCCAATATTGGCTCTGCTGGCATCTGAGGCTGTGAGCAGCTGAACTGTGCATTAACTGCATCCCAGACCTCTACCCAAGAGATTCCAGTAACACCCCATATCCACCACAGTTACAATCTACTGATTGCCAATCATTGCTTAGTATCCCCTCAGGGACAAAACTGACCTCAGTTCATCCACAACAAGGTTTATTCAAATTCATATTTAAAAGCTTTGACAATTTCCTATTGCCAAAGTCACCCATTTAAATCAAATGTTTTTGTCATTTAAAAAGCATACGAGTCAGGCATGGTAGCTGACTCTTATCATCCAGCACTTGGGAGGCTGGGCAGGAGTATTGCCATGAGTCTGAGGCCAGCCTCACCTACAGAATAAGACCCTGTCTCAAAAAAACAAGCAAATAGCTTCCAGACTTGGCAGGATTAATCCATCTCTCAACTCTCACCAGAGAAGCATCCTTATACAGCAGATAGTGATTAACACAGACACCCACAACTGGCCAATGTGCAGAGAACGAGTTTGCAGAATGCCTATCCCTAAATAGGACACCTGTATCAAATTTCTGCCTCCAAAGGCTCAGGAATCATTGCAGATGAGGGGTCAGAAAGGTTGTAAGAGCCTGTGATGGTTGATGACTACAAAGAAATAGAGTTTTCCAGACAGTTACTCATATGAACTCACGGCAACTGTGACGGGATGCACAAATCCCACATAAGCTCAAGCCAGATAAAATCCCAACATAGATGTGGAGAAGTGGGTAAGAAACCTCTGGAACTGGAGTTACAGATGGTTGTTACCTGCCATGTGGGTGCTGGGAACTGAACCAGGGTCCTCTGCAAGAGTAGTCAGTGCTCTTAACCACTGAGCCATTTCTCCAGCCTCTACTTCATTATTTTTAAAAGAGGAACTATTGGCAACTGATGGCTGCTGGGAAGGGGGAGCAGCATTTTAAGGATGTGACTCTTGGTAGGTTAACCAGGCTCCAGTGGTTGGGCCCACACTGAAGGTAATTTGGAGACACAAATTAGACTCCATAGCCCTTATTATATAGATAATAGAGTACATTAATTTGGGTGAGGATCAGTAAGGGGGAGGTGTGGGTAGGGGATGGAATCTAAATGCCATCAAAATAAATTATAAGAAAATTGCAAAAATTCTATTAAAAAATTTTTAAATAAGAATAAAACATAAAATAAAAACTAAAAATAGATTTACCATATAACCCAACTATACTACTCCTGGGCATGTACCCAAAGGACTTGACTCTATATTCATCACAGAGATACTTGTATCCATGTTTATTGCTGTTCTATTCATAATAGCAAGGAGATGGAATCAGTCTAAATGTCCATCAACAGATAAATGAATAATGAAAATGTGGTACATGTATACAATGGAATTTTATTCAGCTATAAAGAAAAATGAAATTATGATTATTTGCAGGAAAATGAATGGAAGTGGAAATATTAAATGAGATAACCCAGGTTCAGAAAGACAAATACCATGTTACCACTTACATATAGATCTTAACTTTTTAAATTTTTTATGTGTGTGCATTTGTGTGGGAGTGAGTGTGGGTAGAAGACAATAAACTAGAAAGGGATCCATGAGGATGGGAAAAGGCTCCAAGCAGTGGAGCTGTGGAGGGTAGTAGACTACATGTAATAAAATGGAATGGAGTACTGGGGCAAAAGGGTACAAGTGGGGACAAGGCTCAGAGATGGGAGAGAGGAGCAGGAGGGGCAGGAGGATCAGCCAAAACTATGTATGAAAATGCTATAAGGTTGGGGCCAGGCCAGCCTCGTCTACACAGTGAGTTTCAGGCCTGCTGGAGTTACAGGGAGAACTTGTCTCAAAAAGAATTTTTTTTTATTTTAAAAGAGAAAATGCTATAAAGAAATCTGTTCCTTTGTAGGCTGATTTCAAAATCAAAATAAATGAAAAGAAAAATAAAAAACCAACCAAATAAATAAATTGCAATATATATTTATTTCAGAAAAAATTGGGAAATGCAGCTAAAGTAATTAAAAATAAAACACTGAATCCCAGACATTCAGTGGCAACTCATGATGATAATTCTTTCAACTCCTTTACTCAGTAGATAGGGAGAGAAAAAGAGAAAGAGAAGGAAAATGACATTTAAAGCAGAAATAAAGTAAAAGAGTTTAAATTTTTCTTTTTTCAATTTTTCTTTGCTTCAGTTGTTTATAGATGAGTATGATACAATTCCATTTGAAGCCATCTCTTACCTGACTGGAGAGTGCAATTATGGAGGAAGAGTCACTGACGACTGGGACAGACGCCTCCTGTTAACCATGCTGGCTGACTTTTACAACCCACACATAGTTGAAAGCCCTCACTATAAGTTTTCTCCCAGTGGAAACTATTTTGCACCTCCCAAAGGCACTTATGAGGACTACATTGAATTCATTAAGGTAAATGATGCCACCAAAACTGCGGTTAGATTCACATGGTTTTTAAAGAGTGATGAAATGTCCCCTCTAATGTATGAGTTTAGACAAGCATGGTTTCATGAATTTTCAGTATCTTTTTTGTTCTAATAACTACTGGACATTAGAAAAATTTGAAGCTTTTGTTACTTGATATTTAGTTTGTTTTTAACCCTTTCTTTGTCTACATTTCTGCTTATGAATTAATGTTTTGTGGGAGGAAAAGAACGTCCCTCTGCCCTCATGGTATTCACTGGATAAAGGCAGCTTAAGAGAAACAGCATATATGTGTTAATGCTAATATTTTATGTATATGGGAGCTTTACTAAGAATGAGTTAAAAACACAAAGAAACAGTTGTACTTTGGAGTTTATAGTCATTTAAACAAATGATGATCAATTGTAGAGAACTGATTAAACAAAGGAAAAGTGTCTTTGGCTTTAAGGGGCAATAAATTTTGAGAAAGTAATTAGGAAACACAGGAAGGAAAGTAGTGGAAGTTAGGTTATCTTAATAAAATATGTTTGTGTAAATTCAGCCCAGTGCAGCTTTCTGTCTCCAGTGAGAAGAATCTCTCTCCTTTTATTGGCCCAGAACAGGGGAAGCTTATACCTGTTGTTAGACAGATAAAAGGAGAAAACTCTCTACATCTGTTGATATGAAATTGCCTTTAGCTCAAAATAATCTTATACTAAGGTAGCATATTTTGGAGTGGCATATCCTGATTCCCTTCAGTATCCAGTGAAAATGTGATGCATGCTTAAACTGTTTTCCAATAGAAACTTCCATTTACTCAAGAACCTGAAATATTTGGATTACATGAAAATGTTGATATCTCCAAAGACCTCCAGCAAACAAAAGTCCTTTTTGAATCCTTGCTCCTTACCCAGGGAGGCTCCAAACAGAAAGGATCCTCAGGAAGTACTGACCAGATCCTGCTAGAAATTACTGAAGATATACTCAACAAGGTAATATTTAGATTAAAACGTGTTGCTTATATAATAGAAATACAAACTGTACTGATACAACAACCTGGAAACTCCATTAACCAACATGACTTTCAGCAAGATGCTTTACTTCTCAAGGATTAGTTTCCAAATCTGTTAGGTGGTGAGAGCAGTAGCACTTGTTATAAAGGTTTTGAGGACAGTAAAGAGAACACTAATTCAAAGTGATGTTGAAAATGCCTAGCTTCAATCAAGAACGACTAAGGGACATTTGTACAGATTGACCCTAAACACAGATCCAAGATAACTGCTATAAACATGCCTATATTTTAGTCAGACACCTGACAGATCTGGCCCCTGTTCCACTTGCCTCCAGAACCCATGGGCTCCCACCACTTGCTGACCATAACCCTGGCTGAGGCCATTGCAGGAGGGAAGGGAGAGTGCTGCTTGCCGTCATAGTGGAGGCCAACAGCCTACCCTGGCTCCCAACCTGCCACTTCTGCAATCTGCCTCTCCTCACGCCTGCCCCTCCTGCTTCTATGGTCTACGTCTGTGGGGAAAGGCTGTTGCCCTTATGAATGCTGGCTCCAACAAGATCCCTACAGGAACCTGGCAGAGGCATTTAAGATTTATTTGGGATCAGGAGTGTGTGTGTGTGCTGAGTTAAAAGAACTGGACTGACACCACCTCATGTGATTTAGAATTATTTAGTACCACTCAGGGTCTGTTACTATGTGACAGGCTGGGCAGTTCAACTCTCAATTTAAGATTGCCTCATTGCGGGACTGGAGAGATGGCTCAGTTCTTTCAGAAGACCCAAGTTCAAATCCCAGCACCCACGTGACAGCTAACAACTGTCCATAACTCCAGTTCCAGAGGATCCAACAGCCTCTTCTGTTCTCTGCAGGCATTGCATGACACGGGTGCACTTACCTATATTCAGGCAATACACGCGTACACATAAAATTTAAAATTTTTTTTAATTAAAAAAAAGAATTCCCTCATTGGGAAGCTCCCTTACCATTTCAGGAGTGTGAACTCCAATGTCTTGGGACTTGTTGACATTCCAAACTCCCCTTCCTCACTTCACCTCAGGTGTCTTTGGAGTGTCTCATAGGAATCATCCATTTGGTGGCCTTGGAACATTGCTACATTAATCATTGAACAGGGGGATAAGCTAACCCACTTGGAACCAGTGAAAATCGATTAGAAGTGAACATAAAACAGTTATGAACGGTAAATGCATTTATCAGGAGAAAGCAAGGCTCAGTTTACAAAACGAAATTATAAAGCTTTTCAAATGCAATGTCCTCATCTGTAAAAAGGAAATAATATTAGTCACCAAAACTGTATGATAAGAATTAAATGATATAAACTGTAGAAAGCAGTTAGCACAGTGCCTGCTGTATAGCAATACCCCCAATGTAGCTCTTATTGACAGTATAGCTAAATGAAACTAATTATTACTTCTGAGAGCAACTTGTGATCTTCAAAATCGATTCTTTTAGCTCCCAAATGATTTTGACATTGAGGCAGCACTGAAGATATTTCCTGTGAGATATGAAGAGAGCATGAATACAGTGTTGGTGCAAGAGATGGAGCGATTTAACAAGTGAGTAAATCCCTGGGAATTCAGAAAGCCACCAACTTGGCTTGATAAAATGAAGATTATCAGAAACTCCAATAGAGTTTTTCTTTTTAAGATTCCATAATCTCTTGGGGCTGGAGAGATGGCTCAGCGGTTAAGAACACTGACTGTTCTTGCAGAAGACCCAGGTTCGAATCCCAGCACCCATATGGCAGCTAACAACTGTCTGTAACTCCAATTCCAGGGGATCCGACAGCCTCTTCTGTCCTCCGCAGGCATTGCACGACACGGGTACACTTACCTACATGCAGGCAATACACGTATACACATAAAATAAAAATAATAAAATAAAATAAAAGATTCCATAATCTTGGTGGCTGGAGAGATGGCTCAGTGGTTAAGAACATTGGCTGTTCTTGCAGAAGACCTGGGTTCTAATCCCAGCACCCACATGGCAGCTAACAACTGTCCGTAACTCCAGTTCCAGGGGGTCCGACAGCCTCTTCTGTCCTCCGCAGGCATTGCACAACACACGTGCACTTACCCACAGGCAGGCATAACACTGATACACATAAAATAAAAATAATAAAATATTTAAAAAAAGAAATAGTCACTAATTATGACTTCTCGTCCATCTATTACTATCCTCCTCAAAAAGTAAAGAAGGCTGCAGAGATGGCTCAGTGCTTAGGAGATGGCCTAGCAGTTAAGAGCACTGGGTGCTCTTGCAGAGGACCAGGCTCAGTTTCCAGCACCCACGTGGTGGCTAACAACCATCTGTAATTCCATTTCCAGACGATCCTCTGACCTCCACGGGCATTGCACGCATGTGGTGCACTTACATACATGCAAAGATTCATGCACATAAAATAAAAATAAATCATTTTAAAGCCAGATCTGAACAATAACAGCAAGAAAGCTTTAAAAATTGATATGCTAGCAGTGGACTTCTGTAATTTAAAATATGTATGCACTAGTTAAAATGAAAGAGGCTCATTTAGATGTCACCTGCAATTACCTCACATACTACCTACCAAGTGAGAGGTGGCTACACTGTGGGAAACACTCCCATAAGGCTGCAAATGGTTCCTGCTGCTGCTGCTTTTGTAGACTAAGTTGACAGTTGGTATCATACCTATGTAAATGATGTAATTTTTTTTCATTGCAGTTTAATTAGAACCATACGTAATACCTTACGGGACCTTGAAAAGGCTATTAAAGGCTTGGTTGTGATGGACTCTGCATTGGAAGCACTTTCAAGCAGGTTGCTTATTGGAAAGATTCCGGAAATGTGGGCTGAACGATCATACCCAAGTCTTAAGCCCCTTGGAAGTTACATCTCAGATTTTCTAGCCCGGCTGAGCTTTTTAGAGGTAAAATATTAGATGATAGGTAGGTAGGTAGATAGATAATAGATAGATGATAGATAGATAGATAGATAGATAGATAGATAGATAGATAGATAGATGATAGATAGATAATGATAGATAGTTCAAAGGGAAATTGGGCTTAACTGCAACTTTGGGCTTATACGACAAAAGAAAAATTTCTGAGGCTGGAGAGTTCATCTAGTTTGTTTTGAGACACGGCCTTGCTCTGCATCCCAGGCTGACCTCAAATTCATGGTATTTCTCCTGCCTCAACCTCCCCAAAGCTGGGATTACACACATGCACCATTAAGTCTGGTTTGAGAAGTCAACAAACTAGACAACAGTGAAGCAAAATCCCAGAAACCAACCTAGCCTGTCTGGCTCTTACATCTCATTTGCATAACACACCCTCCCCAGGCTGCTCCAGCTTCAGTTCTCTAAACATCAGCTTGTAAAGCCTGCAATGGTTTTCTACCTTATTTGAAGGGTCTTTAAAGACTTCCTTGTGAAGGTTGTTTTCAGCAGCAGGTGGAAATGGAAGTAGAGAGACAGGACTTTACTATGTAATTTTCCTAGATTTGCCTGGACATGTCTCAGAGCAGGTAAAGCCTCTGAGGTGAGTGAGTAGACTCTAATCCCCCCCCCCCAGCAGAGGAGTTGGGGACATGGGCAAAGCAGACTGTAGGGAGAGTCAGAGACTTGGGCAAACAATAATTGACTTTCTCATATGACAGGCAACATTCTGGCTACAGATTTCTGTTTTAAGCAGGTGACTGACTTGAAACTTATTTTTTTTATTACAGTGCAAAATAAACATAATAAAGAGTATAAACGACACCAATCTGAACTCTGGTGCAACCAATGTTTACCTTTGAGTGTGCTCCAGTAACTGTCTTACAGATCAAGACATAGATAATTTCCAGCACCCCAGAAAATTCCTTTGTACCTCCTTCCTAGTCTATTCCACTTTCTGACCTTCATAACTACTGTTCTGATTTCGATCACCATGTATCATGTGTGACTGTTCTAGTTTGACATTTGCATTTCAGTTGTAGAATAAATGGGATCTTATATCTACTTTTGTGATTTCTTCCTCCCAACACGTTTGAGGGATAGGTTCATGTCGTAGTCATTGGTAGCGTTGCCCTTTTTATTTGCTGAGTAGTGTCCTACTGTGTACATAGACTACAAGTGATTTATAGTCACCAGTTGATGTACATTTGGACACTTTCCACTGTGAGCAGTTGTGCTTGAAGACATTACACACATTATAGTATATGGTGTGGCTACTTGCATTTCTGTCTATGCAGAAGTGAAATGGTTGTGTCAGAAGGCAGACATGCACTCAGCTTCAGTACATAGAACTCTACAGTTTTCCAGACACTTGAACTATTGAGGGATTGTGTAGTGGTAGATTCCCTAGGACTCCTGCACCCTTGTTGTGTTATATTCACTATCTTTTACAATTACATTTTTAATTGTTTTCAAAGAATTATACAGCTGTCAGTGTATGGTCCAGTTCAACTGGGTTCCAACACAGCGGCTGCATCCTGCTCTCCTCCAATACAGAGCTGGCAGAGGGTGTCTCTGTAAAGTATATGTATTAATAAAGCTAAAAATTCATTCAAATATCACCTAAAATTACCACAGACTACCAATATATACTTGTTGTGTAGAGAGATATTAATAATTGACTTTAATATCTCTGAGTTGAATGGAATGTGATTAGCAGTTTCCTGATTAACCAAAATTTTAGAATATTACAACATAAATGTATTTTGAAGTACAGAGCAGAAAATGAGGTCAAACTCAAGTGACATATTTCTGAAAGTTCTGTTTGTGATTCCCTGACACCACTATGGTGTCAGAAACAAGCCATGTAATCTGTGGGGAGGGGAAAAAAAACATGAAGGGCTGGAGATGGCTCAGCAGTTAAGAGCACTGACTGCTCTTGAAGAAGACCCGTGTTCAGTTCCCACCACCCAGATGGTGAGTAACAACCATCTGAAACTCAAGGTCCATGGGATCTGACATTCTCTTCTGACTTCTGTGGGCAATGCACAACATGGGTGCACTTACATACATGCAAGCAACACACTCATATAAATAAATATTTTTTTAAAAATCCAACATGAACTCATTAATAGACCTTACTAACAGATGAGTCATAAAAGATCAACATAGCAAATATTCTAAAAGCTTTAATAAAGGAGAGGTTTTGGTTCAGGAGAGCAGAGTTTGTTTAGTGGATGAAGTAGAATTTGAGCTGAGTCTAAAGGATAAATGACCATGGATACTGTAAAGAAGGGAAAGAACTTACAGTTAGCTTTGTGGTTATGGGCTGATTCCATTGTAAGTAACAAATACTCTGACATATGCAGGAAGTGAATTTGTTCCCTTATGTATTAATGGAAATGTCAAGGGATAAAATGGCTTCAGGTAGGATGTGACCTGGGGTGTAGGCATGGTTACCAGGTTCTGGCTTCTTGCATTTCTCTTGGCTTCATTCCCTTTGGTGAACTCTGTTCTCCTGTTCTTATCTGTAGCAAGATAGAAAATATGGCCTTACATCACACAAATCCAAAGACTTGAGAGTAAGGCTTTTCCCCAAAAGTTGAAGCAAGAGCTTCTTCATCTCTGACTTTGACTGTATCACATGTCAGTTCCTAGAGAAAGTCAGTCACTCTTGAAGTATGATTGGCCAGATGTGAATCATATGCCAACCCCAGGAGGCTACACAGAATTCTACCAGCAGAAGGACTTGGACTGAGAAGGCAGGAGGAGAGAAAGAAGGGCAGTGTTTGTTATTTTATCAGAGGCAGAAAAAGCAAAATGCTCACCCAGCACAGACAAGACCACCAAGTAGTCCAGGATAATTAGAATGTAAAATGTTTGAAAGGAAGTAAAGAGATGGTACTTAAAAATACACTTTGAGGGAGTTGGAGAGGTGGCTCAGTGGTCAAGAGCACTGACTGCTCTTGCAGAGGACCTGGGTTCCAGTCCCAGCACCCACATGGTGGTTAACAACTATCCTTAACTCCAGTTCCAGGGGATCAAATGCCTTCTTCTGACCTCCATGGGCATTGCATGACATGGGTGCACCTACACACATGCAGGCAGTACATTCATACACATAAAATAATAAATAAAACTATACACACACACACACACACACACACACACTTTGGGGCCAGATTGTAAAATGTCTTAAGTAGTAGACTGAGAAGTTTAGGCTTTAATTTGGTAGTCACTGAAGAATTATGCAAGATGAGAAATCTGATCCAAACTATACATGGTCAGGTGTGTTTTGATGATATCATATTGAACAGAGAGAAACAAGAAGACAGTGCACACTGGTGCAGAGAGGTGTGAATGTCTGGATTGGAGGGTTCAGTGGAAGTGGAAACTAGGAGACTGAGGGTTAAAGAAATTGAATAACACAAGAGGGATGTCTTTAGATCATGTGTAAGATGAAGTCAGTGGGCAGGTCATAGAATGAATCATATCATTTATGTTTGGCCTTCTGCAAAAGATTTGAATCTTTCAAATTATGTTGCACTCAAATTGATGCTGAAATTATTTTGAATTTCCAAGAAGAGTCCAAGAAGAGTAACAGAAGTTAAAAAAAAAAAGAGGGAAGAGGATGCATCTGATGTCAAGAAAGAGTGTTGTGATGGAAGTGAGGTCAATAGATACAAATCAAAATCAGGAATTGTATGTATAGTGGCAGTCATATAAAAATAGACATAGTGTGTTTTGTTTTCCTTTTATAGGACTGGCTTAATTTAGGAAAACCCAGTGTGTTTTGGATCTCTGGTTTCTTTTTCACTCAAGCTTTTTTAACTGGAGCTATGCAGAATTTTGCCAGAAAATACACCATTCCTATTGATTTACTGGGATATGAATTTGAGGTATAGTAACCCCTTAAACTCAACAGTATGACATTATGTCAGCCATGTATTTAAACAAGAAAAGTATGTAAAATTTATATATTATGACCCAATATAATCAATATTACTTTTTCTTATTTGTGTTCTATGAAGAAAATATGTAATTTTTGTCTTGCTGTCTCTAGGACAGAACTTTCATAATCTCAATATTTTACACAAATAATCCAGTGTTCTTCTGGGTTAACAAAAATTAGTGCAAGGCACAGTAAAACCTGATAAAAATGCTTCAAAAGTAACTATACAGGACTAGAGAGAGAACTCAGTGAGTAAAGTGTTTACCACATGTGTTAGTTACTTTTCCGTTGCTGTGATAGACGTACCATGACCAAGGAAGAGTTTATTTGAGCTTACAGTTCCAGAGGAATTACAGTCCATCATGGGGGAGGGGGGAGAAATGGCGGCAGAGGTGGCTGGAGTATGAGCCAAAGCTAAGCTCTCACATCTTCACACAGGCACAGGAAGCAGAGCGTTACTGGCATCCAGCAAGGCTTAAGAACTCTCTAAGCCCACCCCCAGTGACGTGCTTCCTCCAGCATGACCACACCTCCTAAGACCTCCCAAAACAGCATCACCAGCTGGAGACAAAATGCCCAAATACTTGGAGCCTATGGGGGACATTTTCATTCAAACCT
Organism: Nannospalax galili; assembly: GCF_000622305.1. Lineage (NCBI taxonomy): Eukaryota > Metazoa > Chordata > Mammalia > Rodentia > Spalacidae > Nannospalax > Nannospalax galili. Next base: position 485,737 of record NW_008352327.1, read on the forward strand.
CCACACCCCATAAGCAGAAGGACCTGAGTTCTAGACCCAGAACTCATGTAAAAATGCTGAATGTGGTAGTGTGCATTTGTGATCCTAGTTCTGGGAAAGCAGGAAAAGATGGTTCCCTGAGCTCACTGCCAAGCCCACATAGACTACTTGGGGAGCTCCAAGGCAAATGAGAGACCCTATCTTGAAAACAAGATGGATGGTTACTGAGGAATGACACCCAAGGTTGACCTCTGGCTTCTACACACACATGCATGCACATGTACCTACCCAAACATATGTGTATGCTCACATAAGCAGTATTATACAGTATTTTGTGCGTATATATATATATATATATATACAGCCATAACATATATTTATGTTATGGCTGAAAAAAATTATAGTCTCTCAAGTTTTTTTCCTCAATGCACTCTGGATATTTAGACAATGTTTTCTTTGTGGGATGAAAGTGTATGGAGGACAGCATTATAACGCGGGTCTCTCTCTTCAGGTTATTTCTTTTGATCACTCTGACATAGCACCAGAAGATGGTGTTTATATTCATGGACTATATCTTGATGGAGCACGTTGGGACAGGTGCAGGTTAGTACTTCGAATGTAAAATCCTCCCCAAGAGTAGCTTAATTGTAGCTATATAAATGCCATATATAAAATCAAAGGGATGCTGGTATGGTGGCAGACCTTTAATCCCAGCACTCAGGAGGTAGAGGCAGGTGGGTCTCTGTGAGTTCAAGAACAGCCTGGTCTACATAGTGAGTTCCAGCCCAGTCAGGGGTGCACATTAAGACCATGTCTCAAAACACAACAAAACAGGGGCTGGAGAGATGGCTTAGCAGTTATGAGCACTGGTTGCTCTCGCAGAGGACCTGGGTTCAATTCCCTTCACCCACATGAGGGCTAACAATCATGTGTAACTCCAGTTCCAGAGGATCTGATGCCCTTTTCTGACTTCTACAGGCATTGTACAACATGGGTGCATTTACAAACATGCAGGCAATACAGTCACACATAAAATAAAAATAAATATTTAAAAAAAAAAACAATTTTAAAACTGAAGAGTCTCTTCTGAGAAGTCATATATTACCAGAATCCTTACACAAGTTGTGTAAGGCTGGGACAATTCATGACTGATTATTTTTATTAGCAATTTTAGTTAATATTTTGGTGGTCTCAGTAGAAATCTTAGCTGAAATTATTTTCCTGCTTCTTCTGTTTGATAACAGCTACTTTCCATCTTGGAATGCGTAGAGTTAAATCAGTTTTAAACGGCTAACAATATAATAAAATTCCCATTTAGTGAATGGAAATCTTTTGCTTGCATTTTGATGAGATATTAGATTTATAGCTTTATTCTTAGAAAATTAAGAAGAAAGTATTAAGAAACTATTCCTGGGTTAAAATAAGTAGAGGTAAGAAGGAAGGACAGGAAATACTTCCCTTAGGGGCTGGAGAAATGGCACAGTGGTTAAGGGCATGTGCTGCTCTTCCAGAGGATTCTTAGCACCCACATCAGGTAGCTCGCAGCAGCCTATAACTCTTGGCACTGTACTCACATGCACATACCCAAACACAAACACACATCTACACTTAGTTTAAAAAATAATAATACAATTTTAAAAAAGAAAAGGAAATATTTCCCTTAGGGCCCTGGTCTTTAACAATCCCTTTATAGGTACAATCCTGTATCTCCAGAGGCAGGGTTGGACTTTGCTGCCAAAGGGAGATTAAAGACTGAGGTCAGGAAAATCACTTAAGAGGGAGCGCTAAGACAGTTCTACAGAGATAATTCTGAGACAGGGTTATGAAGAGGCTCAACTATGCATACTTAGTCTCCTCTCTCTCTCTCTCTCTCTCTCTCTCTGTTCTAGAAATGAAACCCAAGGCCTCACTGTACCTTACTCCACTGAGTTTTATTCCCTGCAAAGATATAGTCCCAGCTGGCCTACAACCCATCATTCTCCTGCCTCAGCCTCATCAGCATTTACCTACTGGTGTGCGTCACCCCTGGCTTTCCCCCATCAGTTACCAATTTTCTTTGCCCTCTGTGTACTCATTTTCCCTTCTTTCCTGCCCTCCTTTCCAGAAAACAGTGGAGCAGAGCGAAAACAAAACCAGACTGTCAAGATAGGCAGATCTTTTGCTTTTCTGAGACAGGGTCTCACTTTGTAGCCAAGGCTGAACTTGGACTACAGCAATCTTCCTGGCCTCTCAAGTGCTGAGCTTACAGGATGAGCCACCACGGCCAGCTCACATTGGAATCTTGACCCTGTCCATTCAAAAAGATATGATTGTGAGCCACCACTGAGCCTCCACTCTCTCTGCGGAGTAGGACATGGGGCAGGATAGTTGTGAGGGTGAATGTGATTGCACCACATCTGCTTCATGGGCAATACTTAAAACTAGCAGGAGTTCACATTTGCCCGCTGGTGTGACTTTGCCTTTCCGTAAATTTTAAAACTGAAGAGTCTCTTCTGAGAAGTCATATATTACCAGAATCCTTACACAAGTTGTGTAAAGCTGGGAAAATTCATGACTGATTATTTTTATTAGCAATTTTAGTTAATATTTTGGTGGTCTCAGTAGCAATCTTAGCTGAGGACAATTCATGACTGATTATTTTTATTAGCAATTTTAGTTAATATTTTGGTGGTCTCAGTAGAAATCTTAGCTGAAATTATTTTCCTGCTTCTTCTGTTTGATAACAGCTACTTTCCATCTTGGAATGCGTAGAGTTAAATCAGTTTTAAACGGCTAACAATATAATAAAATTCCCATTTAGTGAATGGAAATCTTTTGCTTGCATTTTGATGAGATATTAGATTTATAGCTTTATTCTTAGAAAATTAAGAAGAAAGTATTAAGAAACTATTCCTGGGTTAAAATAAGTAGAGGTAAGAAGGAAGGACAGGAAATACTTCCCTTAGGGGCTGGAGAAATGGCACAGTGGTTAAGGGCATGTGCTGCTCTTCCAGAGGATTCTTAGCACCCACATCAGGTAGCTCGCAGCAGCCTATAACTCTTGGCACTGTACTCACATGCACATACCCAAACACAAACACACATCTACACTTAGTTTAAAAAATAATAATACAATTTTAAAAAAGAAAAGGAAATATTTCCCTTAGGGCCCTGGTCTTTAACAATCCCTTTATAGGTACAATCCTGTATCTCCAGAGGCAGGGTTGGACTTTGCTGCCAAAGGGAGATTAAAGACTGAGGTCAGGAAAATCACTTAAGAGGGAGCGCTAAGACAGTTCTACAGAGATAATTCTGAGACAGGGTTATGAAGAGGCTCAACTATGCATACTTAGTCTCCTCTCTCTCTCTCTCTCTCTCTCTCTCTGTTCTAGAAATGAAACCCAAGGCCTCACTGTACCTTACTCCACTGAGTTTTATTCCCTGCAAAGATATAGTCCCAGCTGGCCTACAACCCATCATTCTCCTGCCTCAGCCTCATCAGCATTTACCTACTGGTGTGCGTCACCCCTGGCTTTCCCCCATCAGTTACCAATTTTCTTTGCCCTCTGTGTACTCATTTTCCCTTCTTTCCTGCCCTCCTTTCCAGAAAACAGTGGAGCAGAGCGAAAACAAAACCAGACTGTCAAGATAGGCAGATCTTTTGCTTTTCTGAGACAGGGTCTCACTTTGTAGCCAAGGCTGAACTTGGACTACAGCAATCTTCCTGGCCTCTCAAGTGCTGAGCTTACAGGATGAGCCACCACGGCCAGCTCACATTGGAATCTTGACCCTGTCCATTCAAAAAGATATGATTGTGAGCCACCACTGAGCCTCCACTCTCTCTGCGGAGTAGGACATGGGGCAGGATAGTTGTGAGGGTGAATGTGATTGCACCACATCTGCTTCATGGGCAATACTTAAAACTAGCAGGAGTTCACATTTGCCCGCTGGTGTGACTTTGCCTTTCCGTAATTTTCTTCCATTCTCTCAACTCTTCAGTACCTCCTCTTCCTCCCTTCTCCTCTCCAATTCCTCCTTTCTTCTTTTTAAAAATCTATTGTTTTTTTCTGTTATCTCTGTTTCTCTCTTATATTGAAGGCCAGTATCCAATTAGCAATGTTCTAAGGAGCAAATTTCAGATATAACTGATAATGCCCATCAATTTCTCTTTGCAGTGGATTGCTTGCGGAACAACATCCCAAACTTCTGTTTGACCTGATGCCCATCATATGGATAAAACCAAGTAAATTTATATTATTTAACAAAATTTCTTTGAATTTCATGGGTAATAAGGACAGATATTACTAACTTTTCCTCTAAGTTTTTATTCAAACCTTTTGGGTTTTAATTCAATTATAATTTGTAAAAGATGAAATATTTATGCTAGAAATACTTTGTGGCATTTATATTATTTTGGGAAAATCGCTCTGCTGATTTATGCTCTTAGCCCAAATAAGGTATCATTTTAGGGGCTGGAGAGATGGCTCTGTGGTTAAGAGCACTAGGTTTCCAGCACCCACATTAGGCAGCTTACAACCACCTGTAACTATAGCTCTGAGGAATCTGATGCTCTCTTCTGGCCTCTGTAGGCATCAGTACCTCTCTCTCTCTCTCTCTCTCTCTCTCTCTCTCTCTCTCTCTCTCTCTACATGTAAATAAGAAATGAAAATAAATCTTTCAAAAAACACATCATTTGGGGTCCAGAAAGCTGGCACAGTGGTTGAGAGCACTCGTTAAGAACCTACATTTGGTTCCCAGCAGCCACATGGTAGTTCACAAGTATCAGTAACTTCAGTTCCAGAGGATTAGACACTGTCTTCTGGCTCCTTGAGCACCAGGCATGTACATGATGCATACATACATGCAGGTAGAACACTTGTACACATAAAATAACAATAAATCTTTCTCAAATTAAAATATGTAATTTTATTTATTCTTTTCTTACATATCTATAACATTTCAGAGCTGCTACAACTCCCTCCCCATACTGTGCCTGAGCACCCTTTTCTCAGTGTGCAGAGATACAAAAAGGCTCAATGCAGACTGCAGCTAGTGTCACAATTTTCTGGCTATAAGAAACCCACAGGCCTGGCCAGGAAAGCCAAGGCCCAGATGGAAGCACATTGGATGGAGGTCAACGTTACCCCTTGAGAAGCCACTTTCTCGTTCCCTCTACCATCATCATTTTTCTAAAAGTCAAGAAAAGTCTCATTTCCTCTAGTTTTTCATTTTTTAAAAATTATTTCTAGTTTTACTCTTTTTGTAGTGCTTGTGATCAAACCTAGAGCCTCACACATACTAAGCAAGTGCTATGCCTCTGGGTTATACCCCCAGGCCCAACTGTCTTACTCTTAAATAATAATGAATGGAAATATTCACAAATCACCCACAATCATCACCCAACTTAAGAAATATTTTCACTGTTAATGTAGTTCAGTTGACAAAGGTGGTCTTCGTTTAGAAAAAGTCCCAACACTTCCTTATATTCTGGCTTCCAGGAATTGCACATAGATTCTTCTTGTGAGTTGATGAGAGCTTGTGTATTTTCCTTATTAATAACCTGCTAAAATAGAACCCTCATCTTCTTCAAACTGTCATATAAACACTGGCTAGTGGGCAGTACCAGCTTCCATGCCTGTAGTTACTTAATGCTTCTTGGTGTTTACTTCATGTTTACTGGAAATGTCAACTGTGGTTCTCAAGAGTTCTATTAGAGCTCCAAGTGGTTTCTTCTTCTACATCTCTGCATATACTATTCTTGATTTCTTCTCCCCCCGCCCCTTTTATTGAGACAGGGTCTCACTGTGCAGCCCTGACTAGCCTGGAACTCAACTGTGTAGACCAAGCTGGGCTCAATCTCACAGAGATCCACCTGTCTCTCCCTTTGGAGTGCTGGGACTAAAGGCATGAACTACCACACTGGGCCCCCTCTTCCCTATATTGTCCTCTTTCTCCATCCCTTCCATATCCTCCTGAGATTTTTTTCATGCCTGCTAAGAGATCCAAACTTTTTAAAAAATTAATCAATCTCTCTCAATATCTCTCTCTCTCTCTCTCTCTCTCTCTCTCTCTCTCTCTCTCTCTCCTTTCTCTCTCTCCATGTGAGTGTATGCCATATATATGAGCAGAGGCCAGAAGAGGGCATCTGATCTCCTGGAGCTGGAGTTACAGGCAGGTGTGAGCCTCCTGAAGTGGATTTGAGGAACTAAACTAGAAAAGCAGCAAGTGCTGTTAACCACTAAGCCATCTCTCCAGACCCATAAGAGATCAAAACTTTAAAATCAGCTCCTAACCTAGAATCATACACCATATGAAACTGCTTATCTTGTTTCACAGTGATACTCATCCACCCACTGTTAAAAAGAAAGAACACCAACGTGGTGGTGCATGCTGTTAATATCCCAGCATTCAGGAGGTAGAGGCAGGAAGATCTCTGAGATTAAGGCCAGCCTGGTCTACATAGCAAGTTCCAGGCCATCTGGGACTACAGGGAGACCTTGTCTCAAACTGCCCTCCAAAAAAATCTTTAAATATTATAATCAAGATCTTGGTCATTTTATTACAGGAAAAACAATTGTTCTTTTTCTCTTTACTAATGTTTTTTTTTTTTTTTTTCAAGCTGAAAAGTCTCAGATTGTGAAGTCAGATGCCTACGTCTGTCCCCTCTACAAGACAAGTGAACGTAAAGGAACTCTTTCCACCACAGGACATTCTACTAACTTTGTCATTGCAATGTTGTTAAAAACTGACCAGCCTTCTCAACACTGGGTCAAGCGTGGTGTGGCTTTGCTTTGTCAGTTGGACAACTAACATGAACAAATTTAGAAAACATACAATTTTTTAGATGTTTTCACGTCTTTAAAAAAATGCTCTAAAACTATCATGGTGTCATTCTTTGAAATGATCATTGCCCTGTTCTCCATCTGTACCATTGCTGATTAGAAACACAGACTTATAGGGGCTGGAGAGGTGGCCTAGCAGTTAAGAGCACTGGCTGCTCATGCAGAGGACCAGGGTTCAGTTCCCAGCACCCACATGGCAGCTAACTACCTGAAACTCGAGTTTCAGGGGATCACTTCTGACCTCTGTAGGCATTATATGACACAGGTATACTTATACACTCATACACATAAAAAATAAAATTAATATAAAATGTTTTGTAATAAAGGAAAACAAAGCCGGGCGTGGTGGTGCACGCCTTTAATCCCAGCACTTGGGAGGCAGAGGCAGGCAGATCTCTGTGAGTTCAAGACCAGCCTGGTCTACATAATGAGGTCCAAGACAGCTGGGACTACAGGGAGACCCTGTCTGAAAAAGACCAAAAAAAAAAAAAAATGAAAACAGGCTTATAGCAAGACTCCTCTGTGATGATAGCCAGACAGCTGTAAAAAGAAAAATATGAAAAGAAGTGTTCTTTGAAGCATATGAAAACTTTTGCAGATTTTATCCAGTTTTCCCAAAGATTGATACGAATGTGAGAAGCGGATCTGGGAAATCGAGTGAATAGAATTTAATTTACATTCTTTCCTTCACTAGTGTTGTCTTCGTCAGCTTCCATGGTTTGCTTTCCACTCAGCTGCCTGCAGTCATAATGCATGAAAATGTAAAGACTCTGTGAGGAAAATATTAAAGCAAAGAGGCAAACCCCTTACTTCATGCTGTTAAGATATAAGTGCCATTTCTCAGAGAACCCATGTGGCTGACAAAGGAGTGAGGCTAAGAACAGACCCGAGGACAGAGCCCGCTTCCCCGCCACAGTGGCTGTGCTTCACGGTGACTGCTGCTTGTCATTCACATCATTTTTAGTTAAATGCCAAGTGTTCCCTTTGCCTTTAAATTCGTTTTTTAATTTATTATTATATGGGTGGAGGGTGCCTCACTGCGTGTGGAGGTCAGAAGACAACTTCTGGAAGTCAGTAATCTCCTTCCACCTTGGAATCCAGGGATCAAATTCAGGCCTTCAGATTTGTGCAGCAAGTCCTTTTACCCTCTGAGCCATTTCACTGACCCCCTACTTTGTTATTTTTAACACTTGATATTCTTATTCCTTAGAGTGCATTGATAATATTAATATACATTAATTATTCATAAATATTTCAACAAAACAAAAATTTAGGGACTGGAGAGATGGCTCAGCGGTTAAGAACATTGGCTGTTCTTACAGATGACCCGGTTTCAAATCCCAGCACCTACAGGGCAGCTAACAACCGTCTGTAACTCCAGTTCCAGGAGATCCAACAGCCTCTTCTGTCCTCCATGGACATTGCACGACACGGGTGCACTTACCTACACGGAGGCAATACACGCATACACATAAAATAAAAATAATAAACTATTAATTTTATATTTTTATTTTATGTGTATGAGTCTTCTGCAAGAACAACCACTGTTCTTAACCACTGAGCCATCTCTCCAGCCCTAAATAAAATATTTCAAAAAATAAAATAGACAAAGTTAAAAAAAATTTAGTCAAAATTGTACTGCATTGTGGGTCTGAGGAGATAGTTCAGTTGGTAAAGTGATTGCCATGCAGGCATGATCTGAGTTCAATCCCCAGAACCCATGCACAAAAGCTGGATGTCACAACACCTTTAATTACAGCACTCAGGAGGCAGAGGCAGGAAGATCTCTGTAAGATTGAGGTCAGCCTGGTCTACCTAGCAAATTCCAGGCCAGCTGGGATTACACAGTGAGACTCTGTCTCAAAAAAAATAACAATAAAATAAAAGCTGGATGGGGAGAGAAAAGGGGCTGGAGAAATGATGACTTGGCAGTTACATACTTTTAATGCTCATGGGGCCCAGCACCCACATCAGGTGGTTCACAACTACCTGTAACTAGAGCTCTAGTGGATCTGACACCTGATTCTGGTCTGCATAGGCACTGCACTCACATGCACAAACTCACACACAGATGCACACAGTTGCACACAATTAAAAATAAAAATAATTGATCAGGTGTGGTGGTGCACGCCTTGTATCCTGGCACTTGGGAAGCAGAGGAAGGCAGATCTCTGAGAGCTTGAGGAAAGTCTGGTCTATATAGAGAGTTCCTGCCAGCCAGTGCTATATAATGAGCCCCTGTTTCAAAAAAAAGGGCTGGAGAGATGGCTCAGCAGACAGAGTTTGAGTCCCAGCACCCACATGGCAGGTAACAAGTCCATAACTCCAGTCCCAGGGGATCCAACGCCCTCTTCTGACCTCCATTCTCGACAAAGGTGGCACTTGCATACATGCAGGCAATATACTCATACACATAAAATAAAAATAGGGGGCTGGAAAGATAAGTCAAAAGTTAAGAGTACTGGCTGTTCTTACGGAGGACCTGGGTTCAAATCCCAGCATCCATATGGCTAACAACTGTCTGTAACTCCAATTCCAGGGGATCCGACACCCTCTTCTGACTTCTGTGGACACTGCATAACATGGGTGCATGAAGGCATAACACTCATACACAAAATAAATAAGTCTTAAAAATATTTTTAAGATAAATAATAAATTTTTTAAGATGGATGTGGTAGCATATGCTCATGATCCCAGTGCTGGGCAAGCAGAGCCAGGCAGATCCCTGAAACTCACTGGCTGGCCAGCCTAGCCTAATTAATGAGCCCCAGGCCTCAGTAGGAGACCTTAGCTCAAAACACAAGGCTCTTGAAGAATGGCAGCCTTGGTTGACCTCTGGCCTCCATATACATGTACATGTATGTACGCTTATACCCAGACACACACAACCTAAATATAGCCATTTTATGTTGTAATTCCCTCCTTAGGATTTCAAGAATGCAGGTGCAGTTACACAGTGAATCCATGGAACGATTAGCTTTTTTTTTGAGACAGGGTCTCCTTGTAGCCCCAGCTGGCCTGGAACTCACTATGTAGACCAGGCTGGCCTAGAACTCACAAAGATCCACCTGCCTTTGCCTCCCAAGTGCTGGGATTAAAGGCGTGTGCCACCACGCCCTGCGGCTTTTTTTTTTTTTTTTTTTAACGATACTGGGAATCAAACAGTACTTGGGCCTCATGCATGCTAAGCTAGTACTCTGCTACTGAGTTGTAACCCCAGACCTTTTTCCATTTTATTTTGAGACAAGTTCTCACTGAGTTACTCAGTATAGCCATGAACTCACTCTGTAGCCAAGGCAGGACTTGAATTTAGGATCTTCCTGCCTCAGCCTCCCAAGTGGCTGATACTATAGGCTGTGCTGTTCAGTACTTGAGATGCCATCAGAGCAAAATTTCTGAGTCAAGTAGGAAACTTTTGTTTACAGTGGCTAAGGCATGACTCTTAAGAAAATGAATTCTCTGTGGATGGCCAAACCGCTGCAAACATTTTTTATTCCCAAAATAAGATAAAATCCTTTCAATTTGATGAATCTAGCAGTGAAGAAAAGAGGTCATGTTTCCAAACAGAACTAAACCACATGTGAAAAACAAGAACATGCCAGATCGTCTTATGATCAAGTATTTATAGCAAAGCTATTTATAATGGTCACTGCAGGCAAGTGGAGATCCTACTATACCCTTAACATGCAAACTTCAGAGCAGTCCTAGAGGATATAAAGGTAAAAAAAATTAGTCTTTGGAACCTACTTTACATTAAAACCATTGGTTCTTTTAAAACTATTTAGGTATTGCCTAAAACATTTGGTTTTACTACTACTACTCCTATTGTATGTGGTATTAAGAGAGTAGATTCCTATAACATGCTTATTTTTAGTGTTTACTAAGCTTATATTTAGCATACCATTCACTGTGTATAGGAAAGATGTTCTTTTGGGTGCTATAATCATTGAGAAAAACAATCCCTGCCTAAATTCAAATACAAATACTTTCAATGTTACACTAGCTTTTTTATTTTTTCTACCTCTTAAAGTTTATTATTCACTTTGTGGTGTTTTTTTTCCCAATGGGTTTGATTATGGCATTTTCATACATATATGTTGTTATACTTTGTTCTTATTCATGGTCCCCTTTCTACTTTCCTGTAGTCTGTGTGTGGAGGTAAGTTCAGAGACTGATGTGGTACCTACTTTCCTGTAGTCTGTGTGTGGAGGCAAGTTCAGAGACTGATATGGTATCTACTTTCCTGTAGTCTGTGTGTGGAGGCAAGTTCAGAGACTGATGTGGTACCTACTTTCCTGTAGTCTGTGTGTGGAGGCAAGTTCGGAGACTGATGTGGTACCTACTTTCCTGTAGTCTGTGTGTGGAGGCAAGTTCAGAGACTGATGTGGTACCTACTTTCCTGTAGTCTGTGTGTGGAGGCAAGTTCAGAGACTGATGTGGTGGCTATTGTTCTCCCACCTTGTTTTTTTTATTCCTTGTCTTCTGAGCTGTTCCCTGAGTGTTGGAATGGGCTGTGATGATACAGATGATTCATTCACAGCTGAGCACTCAGTTACTTATACTCAGTCTCTGCATTAACCACTATCCATTATAAAAAGTTTCTCTGGCCAGGCATGGTGGTGTACACCTTTAATCCCAGCACTCAGGAGGCAGAGGCAGGCAGATCTCTGTGAGTTCAAGGCCAACCTGGTCTACCCAGTGAGCTCCAGGACAGCTGGAGCTACATGGAGACTCTGTCTCAAAAATAAGACAAAAAAAAAAGTTTCTCTGACCAGAGACCAGCACAAATCTATGGGCACAAACAAAAATATTTAGAAGGCAGTTAGATTGCATGACCATCTATAGCAAAACAGCGACTAGTTCCCCACAAGGGCCTATGATCTCCCTTGGGATTTTGACCAGTTTTACAGTACCAGGCATGAAATCCTTCCTGAAGAGCAGGCTTTATATCCAATCAAAAAGTGATTGGTTCTCCTCATAACCATCATATCATTAATTACTCCAGTAGGCACAATTTGCTAGACAGGGTGTTATTGTAGCATGCAGGATCCAGTACTGGGTAAGACCACTGAAACCTTTTCTCCTCCAGCAACCTGCATATGTAATCTTGTACTATGTAATCTAATTTACTGGCCATTTTTATTTCTGTTTTTGAGAACTGTCTGTTCAGTTCATTAGTCCATTTATTGGATGGGTTTGAGAGGTTTGGTGTTTAATTTTTGCAGTTCTTTATATATTTTAGGTATTAGCCCTATGTGATGTATAGCTGGCAAAGTTTTATGACCTAAGTCTTACATGAAAGGAAGGTTTTCTCGAATAACTTTAAGTAAATGTCTACCTATAGAAACCTCTAATTTATGTTGAATAGCAGTCCAGAAAACTTCTAAGTTTACAGAAAAAAAATTTAATGACTATTTTACTTTCAAAGTTTGCATTCTCTTCATTTATCAATTCTATCAACTTTCTAGTTTTCTAAATGTCATCTATACTTTAAAGCAGTTGAAAATTTTTTTCACAACCAGAAAAATATTTTTAATCCATTTTGATGTGAATGTAAACCTGTCCAAGTTTCACATGGATAACTACAGCAGTGATGAAGACACCGATGCTGATTTTGACACCCAGCTCATCATTCAACAGAGTTTACAGGACGTTTACAAGCCAGGAACAAGGCAGCACACACCTGAAAATGAGAGGTAATGGCTTTCTCACTGACAACTGTATGAAGTATTCAGCATTTGAGAGTAGTCATTAGTATAATTCTAATGTGACAAAAAATGGGAATGAACATCAGAATACAGGGAGCTTTCTTAATTATTTATTTAATAACCACATACTTAGAAGAAGAGGACGTTTACAAGCCAGGAACAAGGCAGCACACACCTGAAAATGAGAGGTAATGGCTTTCTCACTGACAACTGTATGAAGTATTCAGCATTTGAGAGTAGTCATTAGTATAATTCTAATGTGACAAAAAATGGGAATGAACATCAGAATACAGGGAGCTTTCTTAATTATTTATTTAATAACCACATACTTAGAAGAAGTATTTCATTACAACAGCATTAACCTATTCAATAACATTTTTCTGAGCTATTAAGATGCACGTGCATTTCTAATCCTTATCTATCTGAATATTACTAGTCACAGTCGGTTACTTTCTGAGCTCCTTGGCATCTGAGCATGGCTATAAAGTCATCAGGTAGATTTCAATGGTAATGTTTTTCACATCTACTAATTATTAAGGAGCAAATTTTTATGCTTTGAAGAATTTTTTTTATACTGGTTGGGATTGAACCCAGAACCACATGTGTGCTAAGCATGCACTATACTACTGAGCAACACTCCCAGTAAGGAAGTGTGACTTAAATATGTATGAGATATGATGTCTGGGGCTGGAGAAATGGCTGAGTGGTTAAGAGCACTGGCTGCTCTTACAAAGTACCTAGGTTCAGTACAACATGCGGCTAATGACCATCCATAACTCCAGTGCCAGGGGATTCAACACCCTTTTAGGACTTCCATGGGCATAGCATGACATGGGTACACTTACATGCATGCAGCAATACACTCATACACATAACATAAAAATAAAATATTTTTTAAATGATATGATGTCTTGGGCTGGAGAGATGGCTCAGTGGTTAAGAGCACTGGCTGCTCTTGCAAAGGACCCAAGTTTCATTCCCAGCACCCACATGGCGGCTATGAACCATCCTTAACTCCAGTTCCAGGGGAATCCAAAGCCCTCTTCTGACCCCTGTGGTATTGCATGACATGGGCGCACTCACATACATGCTGGCGATACACTCATACACATTAAAAAAAAAAAAGATATAATGTCTGATTGAAAAGAGAAATACCTGGAAATAATTCAGAATTTAATTTGTAAAGAAAATAGCTGAAGATGGGTAACAGCAAATCTAAGTGAAAAGAACAAAGATCAGAAAGAACAAATGACACTTCTGAAGTGTTGGAGAACCCTAGCACAGCTTATCTTTAAGAGTCACCCCACACTGGGTATGGGCAGTGCACAGTCAAGCACAGACAGACAAACATTCTCTTGGTTTGCTGACCAGTAGTAGTAGACCCCTGAGGGGAAAAAAAACATTGTTTTTCTAGGGTGATGAACCCAGTTTGCTTGGAATGGCAACCTCTACTTACCTGCTCAGGTAAAACAGGGTAAAAACCCTTCAACCTTAAGAGATCTTATAGTAAATATGGAGATGGTGAAGAAGTATATCAAACGTATAGTATTTTTTTTTGTCTTTTTGAGACAGGGTCTCCCTGTAGTCCCAGCTGACTTGAACTTACTATGTAGACCAGACTGGCCTTGAACTCACAAAGATCCGCCTGCCTTTGCCTCCCAAGTGCTGGGACTAAAGGTGTACGCCACCATGCCCAGCCAAATGCATAGTATTTTTAAAGATTTTATTTTTAGTCTTAATTATGTGTATGGGGAGAAGGGGTGTGCATGTGTCTCCAACTGCCTGTAGAGGCCAGAAGTGTCAGATCCCCTGAACTGGAATTACTGGTGCATGTGAACTGCCCTACGTGGGTGCTGCGAACTGAATTCAGGTCATCTGCAAAAGCAATGTATATTCTTAACCACTGAGTCATCTCTCCAGCCCCCTATAGTATTTTTTAAAATATTTTTATTATTTTTATTTTATGTGTATGAGTGTACTGTCTGCATGTATGTGAGTGCATCCGTGTCGTGCAATACCACGGATGTCAGAAGAGGGCTTCGGATTCTCCTGGAAGTGGAGTTAAGGACAGTTCGTAGCTGCCATATGGGAGCTGGGAATCAAACCTGGGTCCTCTGCAAGAGCAGTCAGTGTTCTTAACCACTGAGCCATCTCTCCAGCCCCAGCCCAATAGTATTTTTTAAAGGTAACCAACCCATGGAGTGATCACAATGTGCCACACTGTTTGCACTTCATAACTATTTACTCATTTAAATTCTAATTCTCATGACCTCTCTATGGGGTAGGTTCTGTTATTATCCCCATTTAGAAGTAAGGGAAGTGAGGCACAGAAAAGTGACTTACTCCGGTTCACCCACTAGTAAATGAAGAGTCAGGCAGTCTGACTCCAAAGTTTGTGCTTTCCACCACACAGTATTCCTACATGTTTGCATTGACTTCAGGGTGAGAACAATATTTAAATGCTTAAAGCTTTATTAAGAAATTAGGTTTATTAAGTTATCTGTCATATTAATGTTGTGATTTTTTAAAATACATAACTGGGGCTGGAGAGATGACTCAGTGGTTAAGTGCACCAAGAGCACCAGCTGCTCTTGCAGAGGACCTGGGTTGGATTCCCAGCATCCACATGGCAGCTAACAACTGTCCATAACTCCAGTACCGGGGATCCTCTTCTGACCCCTGAGGGCACTGGACAATATACATGCAGCAATGCATTCATACACATAAAATAACAAATATTAAAAAATAAAAATACATAACCAAGTAACTGATTTTGAATTAATAATTTTAGTTCGAAAGATATAAGATTCTGACTGAAGAATAGAAATGTTATAGAAATTGAAGTTGACTAGTTATTATATGTTTCATTTAGTAAACCTTCAAGAATTGTGTGATACCTAGGAAGGGGTATTGATTGGGTTAGAGACTTCTAGATATTAGAAAACTAGAAAAGGGACTGGGGAGATGGTTCAATGGGTAAAGTGCTTGCTGCACATGCACAAGGACCCGAGTTTGGATGCCAGTATCCATGTAAAAGCAAGGCATGATAGTGTGTCTGTACCTTAGTGCTCATGGGGAGGAGACAGGTGGAGCCCTAGAGCTCACTGTCCAGCCAATCTAGCTGAACTGATGAGGTCCAGGTTTGTGAGAGATCCTACCTCAAAACACATAGTAGAAAAGTGATTTGGGAAGACACCAGATGTTGACACACATGAACATGTACACATACATAGAGCACACACAAAAACACTGAGAATACAATTTTGTCATGTGGAGTAATGGCCCACCTAAAAAAGATGCCTACATCCTAATTCCTACAACCCTGCGTACATAAACCTTACATGGCAAAGTGGATGTAAAGCTACAGATGGAATTAAAGATGCTAACCACTTAATTTTAAGATAGGAAAATTAGCTTAGATGATGTGGGTGGGCCCAATATAATCACAAGGGTCCTTAAAAGTAAAAGATGAAGGCGGGGAACAGAAGGCACCTGGAAGATGGCCTATAAGTGCAGTTTGAAATGTTTAAGAATTTAATTAATAAAATTGTGAGCTGGACAGATTGTCTAAGAGAACTTATTCTCACCCTGGCTCACTGAATAATAAAAGAAAATGAAAAGATGAAAATCCTTATTTGCTAAATTTAAAAACATCAGATTCATATATTGAAGCCTGGCATGGTATTGCATGCCTATAATCTTGGAAGAGGCAGAGAGAAGGCAGGAGTTCAAAGCTAGTCCTCAGCTACATAGTGAGATCCTGTCTTTAAAATAAGAAATTCAGCCGGGCATAGTGGTGCACGAGAGAGAGAGAGAGAGAGAGAGAGAGAGAGAGAGAGAGATAGGAGACAGAGAGAATTGGTTCTAGAAAAACCACTGTGCTTGGCTGAGTTCACAAATCTGCTGTAACCTGTAGCTTCCCTGTCACTTCTCTGGCTCTCCTCTCCTGCTAAGCTTTGTTTCCTGTTGAACAATATGGAATAAAGTTGTTAATCTAAACATATTAAGACTCAAGGCTACAATCCAATAGAGCAAGTTGTTTCCCACAAATTTTGCTGATCTGCATATTAATATCCAAAATTGAGAGAGAGAGGAGAGAGAGAGAATTGGTTCTAGAAAAACCACCTTTCCAGGTCTGCTCTTCTGCGTTCTAGAAAAACCACTGTGCTTGGCTGAGTTCACAAATCTGCTGTAACCTGTAGCTTCCCTGTCACTTCTCTGGCTCTCCTCTCCTGCTAAGCTTTGTTTCCTGTTGAACAATATGGAATAAATTTGTTAATCTAAACATATTAAGACTCAAGGCTACAATCCAATAGAGCAAGTTGTTTCCCACAAATTTTGCTGATCTGCATATTAATATCCAAAATTGAGAGAGAGAGGAGAGAGAGAGAATTGGTACTAGAAAAACCACCTTTCCAGGTCTGCTCTTCTGTATTAGATTTAGCTTTGTAGAAGCAAGGATTATCTCTAGATTGCAGTATATAGGTTCAGTCAGTGTTGCCGAATTTACTCAAATCTGCCTAAAACTGAAACAGTATTAAATGGGAAAATTTGATAGTTACTCTATTATTTAGCAAAAATACATAATCAGCTGGGTGTGGTGACTTACTCCTTTAATCCCAGCACTCAGGTGGCAGAGGCAGGTGGATCTCTGTGAGATGGAAGCCAGCCTGGTCTGCATAGGGAGTTCTAGACAAGCTGAGAATACAGGGAGACTTTGTCTTAATAAAACCAAAACAATAATAAAGTATGAACTTTAAAATATAGTCATGGTCAGAATCAGGATTCTTGCTCAGAAAAAAAGTAACAGTTTAAATTCTATTTACAAAAAATATTTTTATTTTATGTGCATGCATGTATTGCCTGCATGTAAGTGCACTGGTGTTGTGCAATGCCCACAGAGAACAGAAGAGGCCATTGGATTACTTGGAAGTGGAGTTACGAACAGTTGTTAGCTGCCATGTAGCTGCCAACCGTTAGCTGCCAAATCTTCTGCAACAACAGCCAGTGTTCTTAACCACTGAGCCATCTCTCCAGCCCCTTAAGTTCTATTCTTACATCTTTAAAGCTCAATTCATGAATTTATTTATTTTTTTTTTTTCGGTCTTTTTGAGACAGGGTCTTCTTGTAGCTCCAGCTGGCCTGGAACTCGCTATATAAACCAGGCTGGCTTTGAACTCAGAGATCTGCCTCTCTCTCTCTCTCTCTCTCTCTCTCTCTCTCTCTCGCTCACTCGCTCACTCTCTCCCCTTCCCCATTTGCTGGGGATCAAATGCAGGGTCTGTGCAAACTAGGCAAGCACTCTGCCACTGAGCTACATGCTCAACCCCAGGAAAACTCTATTAAACATTCACTGTCTCATCACAGTTCATCCTGAGTAACTGCTACTTTACCTTTTTTTCATTTATATCAGAAAAATCATTTCTAGGAAAACATTTTTTTCTATGCAGATTCCATGCTTTTTTGAGTGCTGATTCTAAGAAGATAGTTGAAACAATAGAGAAAGGTAAGCACTCTTCCTATCCTCCCTTCAAGTTGTGGGACTGTGATGGTTGCAGGGTTTCTTCTATCTCCTCCCTGAAAGCCTGGAAACAGATTCTTCTAAATTCTGGGCTCTTTGGGGGACCACAGCTGATTACCAGGAGTCTCATGTGAACTTTTCTTGGAGAAAATAGTTCAGCACAATGTAGCAAAGAACACCTGACTTTTATAGCTCAAGCTACTTTTCTCTCTGTGACAAGACACTGGGGATGTTCATAGTCCTGGGGGGTGTGGACCGCTAGTTGGAAGGCCTTAGTCTCTCTCCTGTGCCATTAAATCGTGTGCTGATTGTCTTTTACACTCACTGGTGGTGGAATTCAGAAGCACAAGCTTCTGTGCATGTGTGCAAATGTGAATCTCTTGTTTCCTTAATAGGTAAGGAGGACGCATTAGCACACTTAACCAAGTACCATTCTGCTTTTGATGAAGCGGACGGTTCAGGCTGGATTCCTCTGCATAAGGCTGCAGTGCAGTTAAACAAGAACATTTTAGAAATAACCTTGAAAGGTAAACTACTTTTCAGTCCTCTTAATGCTTCTGAAAAGTAAAATTAAAGTGTATTTATATTTCTTAACCTGTATGATGTGATGAATTTATTTCAGCTTCCAAACCCAGCATGTGGGAGCAAACAACCCACAATGGTGAAACGCCACTGTTTTTGGCTGTCAGCTGTAACCTCTTAGAAAATGCCAATTTTCTCCTTCTCAATGGCTGCAATCCGAATACTAAGAATTTTGAAGGCAGTTCCCCTCTTCTTGCAGGTAAATGAACAGCTTGCCTTTGAAGGCCAATAGCACTGGTCTCCTTCACGCCCACAGGCTTCAAAGTCAGCTTTTCCTCCTAGTTGCAGAATGGCTGATTTGGTCCCTACCGACCAGACATAAGAACCTGCTTTCTATAAAGCCAGATTTGGTGACATATGCTTGCAGTATTCAGGAAGGGAGACAGGAGGATCTTAGAGGTCAGTCTGGGTTATATAGTGAGTTAAAGGCCAGCATGGATTTTGAGACCACTTCTTAACAAAACAAAATGTCTTTGGGAAAGGACAAAATTGGGAATGGATGGAAAACTCTATTAACTGGCTCTTGTTCTAGTTTGTCTCTCCATGGCTGTGACAAAATACTCTGACCCATACCAACTTGGAGAGGAAAGGGTTTATTTGGCTTACATCTCCCCGGTCATGCTTATTAGGGAGCCCAAGGTAGGAACTCCAGGCAGGATCCTGGAGGCAGCAACTGGAGCACAGGCCATGGAGGAATGCTGCTTACTGCCCTGCTCCCCTGGCCCCTGCTCAGCCTGCTTTCTTATGCAACACAGAACCACCTGCCCAGGGGTGGCACCACCCACAGTGGGCTGAGCCCTCCTACGTCACTCATCAATCAAGATGCCCCACAGACATGGCCACAGGCCAGACCAATGAAGGCAATTATGAGGCTCCCTCTACCCAGGTGTGTCAAGTTGACACTCAAGCTATCGAGCACATCTCTTTAAACCAAGTACCTATGTAATTTTTATCAAAATTAAAATGAAATAAAAAGAGAACGGCAATAAAACTGCTGAAAATTGGGGCTCAGGGGCTCAGGCTCTGAGTTTTTCCATTTCTGAGCAGAGCCTTTTCTGAGAAGGCAGCACAAACTTCTGAGAAGGCAGTTCTAACCTCTCTAACCCTCAGGTGTCTTGTATGATAGTATTTACCTTGCCTGTGTGAAAGTTGCATGCAAACACATCATGCCTGTCACAATGATCATGGAAAGAGCAGGATTCCTCTCTTGACCTCTGCTTACCTGGGTCAAAGGATTCCTTTTCTGTAACATGTACATATTTCCCCATTCAAGATATTATGGAAAATGCAGGGATATAGTAAAGCAAGTTCACAGATTCCTCAGATTTCCACACAAATCTACAGAATGGACAGCATTTCTGAGCATTTTATTTATTTATTCATTATTCATTTTGTGTTTGGAGTACTGGATATGGGACCCAGCATCTTGTGCATGCTAGAAAAGCACTCTTGTTACTTTTAGTTGTTGTTAACCACAAAATTTTCATGGGATGGGGGAAGCTATGGGAGAGCTCCATTTGATGGATGTGGGTATAAAGATAAGACTGTTTGGGATGTTCTGTATGAAATACACAAAAAAATTATAAATAAAAAAATACTAAAATAATTTTCATCATCAAAGAACTCATGGGCATTCTATACAATACAGTTCTGGAAACACAGCTCTAAACTATTGGCTCAGCCATTCACCTAACATGAATATTTAAATTACATTTTCATCATTCCTTTAGGTTCTGCTGCTATTAGGCTTTTCTTCTTTTAAGCAGCTACAGAATTTTCAGGACTGTACTATGTATTTAAGCTCTCATTTTCTTTTTTTAATAGTTTACTTTTATTAAAGATGATTTTCAGAAAGTTTCAAAACCAGAACAAATCTGTAAATAAGTTACTGTCACCACTTCATATAAGGGGTGAAGGAAGGATTTCAGTATATAGAAGTATCAGGGTTCGGTTTGCCTTAGGGTTTCAGTCCTTTTGAAGCAATTCACTGAGATGAGCATGTATTTTCTAGTTTTAATATTTTTTATTATTTAGTGTGTGTGGATACACGTGTGCCAGTGCACATGTGGAAGTCAGAAGATAACTTACAGAAGTTGGTTCTCTCCTTCCCAGGGATCAAACTCAGGTGTCAAGCTTGGGAGCAAGCACCTTTAAATATTTTATTATTTTTATTTTATGTGTATGAGTGTATTGCCTGCATGTAGGTAAGTGCGCCCGTGTGCTGCAATGCCCGCGGAGGACAGAAGAGACCATTGGATCCCCTGGAACTGGAGTTACAGACAGCTGTTAGCTTCCATGTGGGTGCTGCGATTCGAGCCTGGGCCTTCTGCAAGAACAAGCAGTGTTCTTAACCGCTGAGCCATCTCTCCAGCCCTGCACCTTTACCATCTTACTGGCCCTTCTTTTATTTAAAAAAAAAAAAATATATATATATATATATATATATGTGTGTGTGTGTGTGTGTGTGTGTGTGTGTATTAGTATGTGTTATTTACACATAATAATAGGTTTCATTATGACATTTCTGTAAAGTGGAAGGTTTCATACTGTCTGATTTATATTTAGGTGATTAATGTAGGAGTTACTCTGTATATTGATTTGGAACTTGGGCACATACCATTATGACATTTTCATCCAAGTATATAATGTATTTTGATCACCTTCACTCTGCATTAACCTTTTGCCCCCCTCCCACTAAATTCCTTCTTCTCAACTAGCCCCTCTACATGTTTGCCTTTCTGATGACCCAAAGAGTTTCACTAGGGTTGCTTAAAGAAACATGGATGAGGGGTAATTTACAGAAGCACAGCAACTTACTGCTGGCTACAACACTGAAGAAAATGGCTCTTCCTCTTCTATACCCAAACTGCCTAGAGCTCCTAGGGAGGGGTGGAGCCTTGTGGACCCCTCCCTCCTACACTCCCATTTTCTTGAGAAAACAAAGGTAACAAATGACACTTTGTCTCAACCATGTAAATAGTAATTGGTCAGAACTTACAGAAAAGCAGCCCAATGATATAAAACATTATAAAGATTATTTTACATGTCTTATTACATAATGTGCTTCCTAAACAGAATGTTAAAGCATGGGGATAGAGGCAAAAAGTTCCTTAAGACACCTGAGGGGCAGCAGCTGATATGATACTCACCTTAACTCTGTTAATGCTGGCCTTACAATTAATTTCCCAGCTATTTTGCGGGACTCCTATGACATGGCCACCTTGCTGATCAGCCATGGAGCAGATGTCAATCTGCAATGTGCCAATGAGAGGACAGCCCTCCATGAAGCAGCCAAACTTGGCAGATGGGATATGGTGAAGCTGATGCTGGCTTCTGGAGCGCACCCTGATCCACGGAGCTCCTATGGATTTACTCCCCTTGCTCTTGCTGCCCAAAGCGGACACACTGAAATCATGGAACTACTACTGCAGAAAGGCAAGGTTTTCCTTATGGTCAGTGGTGATGTGATCCAAAACAAAGAAGCTCCATGAGGAGCTTCAAAATAATAGAAGTTAGCATTTTATTTTACGACCAATGTTTGATTAAGTTGGGTGTAAATGTTGGCTAGTAGAAAGCCTAAAATACAGGCTGGAGAGGTGGCTCAGTGTAGAGCAGTGACTACTCTTGTAGAGGACCAGGGTTCAATTCCCAGCACTCACATGGCCGTTAACAACTGTCTGTAATTTCTGTTCTAGGGAATCTGGTGCCCTCTTCTGACCTCTGCAGGTATTGCATGCAGGCAATACACTCATACATTTTTTAAAAAAGGGGGGGGGGCTGAAGAGATGGCTCAGTGGTTAGGTGGCTGTTCTTACAGAAGACCCGGGTTCAAATCCCAGCACCCACATGGCAGCTAACAACTGTCTGTAACTACAGTTCCAGAGAATCCAACAGCCTCTTCTGACCTCTGCAGGCATTGCATGACACAGGTGCACTTACCTACATGCAGGCAATACACACATACACATAAAATAAAAATAATTATTTTTTTAAAAAAGAAAAAGCCTAAAATGGAGATTGAATTTTCCTAAAATTATGAGGATGCAGGTAACTCTTCCTTATTTCTTTAAAACCATTTGTGTTAGCTGTCCTTTCCTACAACCAAAATCGAAGTCTCTACAACCATCTATGCTTTCTCAAGGCTTTCATGAGGCAATTTGTCCTCAACCTGTTTTGATGATGGGAAATTCCTGACTTCTCTTCTGGGTCCTACTTCTCTGCTCTAGTAATAACCAAAACTCTAAGGGAGGACAATTTATGTTTACTGAGTACTTTATACCCAACAAGCATTTGGCTGGGATGCTCCACGCAGTCCTTTAAATATGTGAGGCAAGCATCAACCACACCTTACATTGAGGTAAGGTCAGAAACAGTATCAGCTGCAGGGCTTCTCTCCGAGCATGCTCATTCCTGTACCCCAGTACTGTATTACAGTTATGGCCATTCTAGATCCTGATTTAGCTGGCAGAACCCTTGGCTCAGAGAACTTCAGTATTAATTAATCACTGAGACCTCCATCAAGGTGTCCAATGAGGCAGTGTACTTACAGCTTTTTGCAAAGAAGCAAACTTTTATCAAGATTTAATAAAGTCTCAACTTTGTAAATATCTTTTTATTCCCCTATGTCCAGGAGTCATATTTATCGGTAATGAGTAGTCCTGGTCTCCAATATTCTAGATGTCAGGGCCACCTATATAAGAACAGTCCTATGCTTTATATACTTAATACTAATTTCTGACAAATGCCCATGGAATTTTAGCAAGATATCTGAAGTGATCTAAAAGATGTCTAAAGTTACTAGCTAGAATAACAAAAGTAAATACTGGATCTTTCATCTTTAAGGAAAGAGTAATTTTGTGTGTGTACACACACACACACACACATCTTCCCGAGTTTGAACCCAGAGCCTTCTGCGTGCTAGACAAACATGCCCAATCCAAGCGTAAACCTTTTAGATCACTGACTGAAATAGAGATGGGGGGTACGACCCACCACATCAGACTTAAAATCTTTTACCCTTCAAACAAACTAGCATTCACTGGCCAGTGAGCCAGCACTTGAAGTCACAGTCTTGACTCCAAATCACATTATTTTAGCACCCTGTGAGGCCACAGTGGCAGAATGGCATCACAGAAATAATGTAGTATACAAACCCTAAGCACTTGGCTTGCTTACCAGCTTTGTTTTGGGAGAAGCCACTTATACTCGAGTCTGACTTTCATCTTTAAAATAAGGACATTAGTACTTACTTCAGTAGTTGTGACATTTAGAATTTTTATTTAATATTTCATGTGTATGAGTGCATTACTTGCATGTATGTAAGTGCACCCATATTGTGCAATGCCCACAGTCAGAAGAGGGTGGTGGATTCCCTGAAACTGGAATTACGGTTGTTAGCCACCATGTGAGTGCTGGAACGAAACCCAGGTCCTTTGCAAGAGCAGCCAGT
This sequence comes from Nannospalax galili, assembly GCF_000622305.1. Taxonomy (NCBI): domain Eukaryota; kingdom Metazoa; phylum Chordata; class Mammalia; order Rodentia; family Spalacidae; genus Nannospalax; species Nannospalax galili. The sequence goes on from NW_008352327.1 coordinate 509,797, forward strand.
GCTCTTAACTGCTGAGCCAACTTTCCAGCCCCAAAGTTTAGAAATTTTTAAGATCTTGATTAAGTGTGTATGTATATGTGCACGAGTGCAAGTGCCCCTGGAGGCCAGAAGAAAAGTGTCAGGTCTCCTGAAGCTGGAGTTATAGACAGTTGTGAGCCACCCAATGTGAGTGCTGGGAACTGAACTTGGGTCCTCTATTCCTTACTGAGCTATTTCTCCAGCCCCAAATTTAGAAATTCTTCTATTAGCACCATTCTATACGAGAACATGCTAGGTTAAGCTGGCTTATGGGAACTGGTCTAGAAGGAAGCTACCTTTTATAAAAGTATTTCTATGGACATTCCAAGTTCCAAAAAAATTTATCAAATTACTTTGAGAGTCAACCTAACTATAATTTAGAAACTGCTTACATCATGTTTTCCTTCCCCAGCTAGTTTATACAGTACTTGAGGACAGGGAGTAGTTATTAGTTGTTATGTGTCTTGATTCTTTGGCCTTTGCAGATACTCACTAGCTGCTTTGTGGTGGTAGTAGTGATACTTACAATATGGTAGAAAAGAATTTTTGCCTAACAAGACCTTTCCTCTTCTCAGGTGCTAATGTTCACAGTCAGGCCTCTGATTCTTCCTCCATTTTACTTGAAGCTGCTAGAGGAGGAAATCCAGACTCTGTGACCCTCTTGCTAGAGTATGGAGCTGATGCCAACGTCCCTAAGAGTTCAGGCCACCTGCCCATCCATGTGGCAGCTGACAGAGGCCACTTATTGTAAGTTTAATTACATTATTGTAACAGGAAATAGTAATAGATAACTTTTTAAAATTTTTATTTACTATTTTTATGTGTATGAAGGTACTGCCTCCCTGTATGTATGTGCAGCCATGCCATGCAATGCCTGCGAAGGTCAGAAGTTGGATCCCTTGGAACTGGAGTTATGGATGGTTGTTAGCTGCCATGTGGGTGCTGGGAACCAAACCCAGCTCATCTGCAAGAGTAACCAGTGTTCTTAACCACTAAGCCATCTCTCTAGCCCCAGTAATGGCTAACATTTTTAAGAACAGTTTCTAGGAACTTTATATAATTATAGGAACCTTAAAAATGTCTTTTTCAGCCAGGCATGGTGGCACACACCTTTAATCCCAGCACTTGGGAGGCAGAGGCAGGCAGATCTCTGAGAGTTCAGGCCAGCCTGGTCTACATAGTGAGTTCCAGGACAGCTGGAGCTACAAGGAGACCGTCTCAAAAAGATCCACCCCCCTCAAAAAAAAAGTCTTTTATCCAATCCAACAACCTAAACACCTTTTTAAAAGAAACTAATGACCAGCTAGAAAGTAGATCAGAAATAACCTTATAGCCCCTGAAGAGACACTTATTATTAGTTGCCTAGGTAATACAGGAAGCCTTGGGTCTCAACCAACTGATCTAATTCAGATTTTTAACCTATATAGTAGTTCTATTAAATTTTACTTGGGCTAGAGAGATACTGCAGCAGTTAAGAACACTGTTCTTGCAGAAGACCTGGGTTCGAATCCCAGCACCCACATGGCAGCTAACAACTGTCTGTAATTCCAGTTCCAGGGGATCCGACAGCCTCTTCTGACCTCTGCAGGCATTGCATGATATGGTGCACTTACCTACATGAAGGCAATACATGCATACACATAAAATAAAATAAAATATTTTTTTTAAATTAAAAAAAATGG
>NW_008352327.1:511728-521969 GCF_000622305.1 Nannospalax galili
TGTTAGGGATTTGAAATACTACCTATTAACATACCATTTGTTTAAGTATAAAAAGAATCATGAGCATCTTAACAAGAACCCATCTGAAGTGCACTTTGAAATTCTTTCTCAGAGCTCTAAAGATGCTGGTTCCAGTTACAAATCTTGCTGCCATCAAGAGGAGTGGGATCAGTCCTGTGCACTGTGCAGCAGCTGGAGCACACCCACAATGCCTGGAACTTCTCATCCAGGCTGGATTTGACGTGAATTTCATGCTAGATCAAAGAATCCGCAAACACTACGATGATCAGAGGAAGTCAGCCTTATATTTTGCCGTTTCAAATGGTGACCTCTCCTCAGTTAAGTTGCTTTTGGGTGCTGGAGCTCTGCCCAATCAAGACCCAGTTAACTGCCTGCAGATAGCTCTCAGGATGGGCAACTATGAGCTGATAAGTCTGCTACTGAGACATGGGGCCAATGTCAATTACTTCTGCAGGGTTAACCCTTTGCATTTTCCATCAGCACTGCAATATACATTGAAAGATGAAGTCATGCTCAGGATGCTGTTGAATTATGGGTATGACACTAAGCGATGCTTTGATTGTCCCCATGGGGACAAAGTCCATCATTTCTGTACATTTGAAGGCTGGACACCCACAGTTATTAAAGATACTATGGTAAGCCCACAGTGTTGGTGGTATGACCTAAGCAATCATCTGAGGCCTTGGGATATAGCAATAGACATAATTTGCCCTTGGAAAGACTCATGCTGGGAAGACTCTAGCATGATATATATGAGAAAGTAACTAAACCCAACAGTGGAAAGAGAAACAGCACAGAAACAATTCAGAGGAAAAAGTGACTTTAGTTAGAAATATCAGAAAGGTTCTCAGACTTGATCTTAGCCAAAAGACCGAGAAGCAAAGGAAGGTTCTCAAATTCAACATGAGCAAATTTTTGTTTGTTGAGGCAGGGTCTCCTGGTAGCCCCAGCTGGCCTGGAACTTGCTATGTAAACCAGGTATCTGCTTGCCTCTGCCTCCTGAATGCTGGGATCAAAGGAGGATTTTAAAGGCGTACGCCTGCAAACCCAACTAAGCCCAAAGTTTTAAAGAATGAATCCAGCTTTATACTTTATCTAGTTTTTCTCTGAATGATTTATCTAATTAAAATGTTTCTAGGCTCCCCATACCTGTAATCCCTAGGATTTTTAGTTATCTCTCTTAGTTCTAAATTTTTATTAGATTACTTCCTTTGATCACCTCCCTGAATGAAAGAAGCAGTTCAATAAAGTTGCTGTTGCCTCTCCACTTTGAGACACTAATCTCACAGCAGGCTCTTTGGTTTGCCTGGCCTACTCTGCTCACTTCTATTTTCCTCAAGTTGTCTCTTCAGGGCTTTTTAATTGGCTTTTTCTCAGGTCTTATTTCAAGCATCCTCTCCCCAGAGGCCCCTTCCCTAGCCATCTTAAGTAGTTCCCTTTCTTAATCACTCTCTTATTGTGGGGAACATTTCTTTTATAGATCTACAGTTGTCATTTTTTATATGTTAATGATTTTATCTCCCCCATGAATACATGAACATCAGCGCTTAGTGATCTTGCTTCCCTGGCTTTCAGGTCTGTGTTTAGTATGTAGCTGATGTTTTATACATGCCTGAATTTAGATCACCAAAATTTGAAAACAAATGAGATGGCACTTTATTATTTTTATTTTACCTGTATGAGTGTATTGCCTGCATATATGTAAGCGCACCCATGTTGTGCAAAGCCCGTGGAGGTCAGAAGAGGGCATCAGACCCCCTGAAACTCGAGTTTTGGATGGCTATTAGCCACCATGTGGGTGCTGGGAGTCCAACCTGGGTCCTCTGCAAGAGCAACCAGGGCTCTTAACTGCTGGGCCATCTCTCCAGCCCCAGGAAAGCACTTTTAAATCAGTTCTGTGAAGTAAAAGATTCTATCCTGTATGATTTGTTATTTGGGGGAGATTATTGTAGGAGTTATTTGTATATTGATTTGGCATTTAGACATAAACCATCTGATACTATTTCCTAAACTGTTCTTACAGTATCATTTCAATTCTCATTTGGACATCTTATCTAAAAGGACATGAAGTATTTAAAGGCAGAAACTGTCACATCATTCATGTATCAGAGTCAGTGTGGTTATAAGTCATAGAAAATGCAAAAATAAGTGTTAAAAAATAACCAAAATGTCTCAATTCTCCTCTCCTGTAAGAGCCAGAGGTAAATAACTTCCCAACTGGACAGCTTCATGTTTTAGAGAAGAAACTCCCAGCCCGGTTCAAGCTAGCCAGATGCAGCTGCACACATCCTGCTCTTTATTGAGGGTACCTGTGGAGCTGCTCACCCTCCCACTACATCTCCCAGCTAGAACATAGAAGGCTGCACCTTGCTGCAAAGTAATCCTTGCTACAGGCAGCCAAGTGACTGACCAAGAGACTATCAGATATGTAAGGATCTGTTGTGTCTCCATTACATCTTATATGGTTCTGAGGTCACACCAGTGAAAGCTTAGCTCATGGCTTTGAGTTTAGGACTGTTTTTGATTGCTATGTTAACCCACAGATACTGAGTGCTTTTCATTTGCTTTCTGATTGCTTTCCTCTCAGTTCTGTGAAGTCATAACTTTGTCATGGCTACAGCATCTCTCTGGAAAGGTTGTTCGAGTGATGCTTGATTACGTTGATCAAGTTCAAATCTGTTCAAAGTTGAAAGCTGTGCTCGAAAAACAGAGGCTCTGGTCAGAAATACATTTTATCTTGAGTGAGTATCTTTCTTACAGAAAATTCTTACCAAAATACTAATTGTATTCTTGGTTTTTTGTAGAGCACTCTTCTCTTCTGGTTAAAAGCTTGACTTAAAGGGAACAGAACATTTGATTCTTTGTAAACATGGTGCTATTCACAACTACACTTACTCTGTGCTTATCACCATTTTCCAGCCAAGGAAATCTAATCACTTTTTTTCCCAATCCACTTAAATCATGGCTATGAAAGAACTATATATACCCAGGAATTAAAAGCTATGAATTGGCAATAAAAAAGATGATGATCTAAGCTCTAATCCTATAGTGTATCAAATGATGCTTCTCCAAACACATTTTTTCACATAGGTCAAATTAAGAATTTCTTTTATCTCATTTCTCCCAGGGTGATCTTTGAGCTTTAAGCCAGCTTGAGAGACAAGACTGAGGGGTGGAGGGAGACTAGCAGATATTTAAGGCTATGGGTCTCATAAGCCAGACTCACAATTCATGTCATTCTGAAACTGCATCTATATGGAAGGGTACAATGAGAACTGAAAAGCTGTTTTCCTTCTAGTGACAGCAACTATAAATCCTGGTAGTGTAGGTGTCGGATTTGCTAACTAAACTCTCAGATCACTGAAAAATAAAGCAATTCTTTTTTAATAATGTGCCTGTCTCTCGTTTTAGCAAACCCTCGCTCCCTAAAACATTTGTGCCGCCTGAAGATCCGGAAGTGTATGGGACGTTTCCGCTTGCGCTGCCCAGTCTTCATGTCATTTCTTCCATTACCCAATCTTCTAAAAGCGTATGTTCTTTACAAAGAACATGACCTTTATGGACAAGGAGCTTTAACAAGAACCTGGTAATTGAGCTATTCTAGACAGAAAGGTATAAACTGAAGATTTTTCTTAAAAATCTTTTATGTATGATGTTTCTTTTTTTCCTTTACTCAGCAACTAAAATCTCAGTGCAGTGCCGTCTACATTCTTTAAAAGGTTCTGTGTGGGTACACATGGCTGGAGAGGTCTTAGATCTTAGAGAAACCCCCAAGGTTATCACATCCCTAGACAAATGTAATTTCTTACTTTGTGCAAAATATGGAGCCTTATATTTAGACAAGTATCTCAGTCACCACTCATCGAAGAAGCTTCTTTTGCCACAGACAGAAACTATTACAGAGTTCCACAACTGGTCACATAGACATTGTCTGTGAATTGCCTAAGTGGCACATCTATGATGCAATGTCTACACCCAAGGCTCACAGAACATAGAACAAGGGGTAAAGAGGACACTAATGCATCTCATGCATCTCTCAATTCTCATCACTGAAGCACCCTCATGCAACAGAGGGCCAGGAACACAAAAGGTCACAAATGGTCAAAGCATGGAGAGTAAGAGTCTACAGAGTACAGGTCCTTGGACAGGACTCATATATTAAACCCCCCCCACCTAGGGCTCAAGGACCATTACGGAACAGGGGGCAGAAAGACTGCAAGAGCCAAGGTGGAAGTGCACGATTATATGGAAATTGAGTCCTACAAGCTCCTGGGACCTTGCTCATATGAACCTACAGCAATGGTGTCAGCATGCACAAGACCCATGCATACTCAAGCAGACAAACCTCAGCACAGAACTGTGGAAATGGGCAACAAGCCTCAATCTTAGTTGAAGAATCACTGGCATCTGATTACTGCTGGATGAGGAAGAGCTGCTCTTTTTAAAGGGAGGAACTCTAGATAGGCCGCCTACAGCTCAGTGGATGAACTGCACTGAGGGACAACTGGGGACTTGACACAATAGGCCTTAACACAAATGACAGAATGTATGAATTCCAGTGGGGTGGGGGGCTATGGAAAACTGCCAATGGGGAAGGGGGTACAAAGATGACCAAGACTGATTAAAATGTTCTGTATGAAGCACTGACTGCTCTTGCAGAGGACCCGGGTTCGATTCCAGTACGCACATGGTGGCTACAAATCATCCTTAACTCCAGTTCCAGGGGAACCCAAAGCCCTCTTCTGACCTCCATGGCAATGCACGACATGTGTGCACTCACGTGCATGCAGGCAATACACTCATACACATAAAAAAAATAAAAAATAAAATATTTTTAAAAATAAAATTCAATAAAAAATTTACAAAAAAATAAAGGAACTGACAAAAAGAAAAAAGTTCTGTGTAGGATACCTCCCTAAGAGTTACTGGTCAGGGAGACCTCCAAAACAGTACAGGCTATTGCCACTACTCTTGACTACCCACCAGAACTATATGGTAAGACCCTGTTGCTAAAGACACCATATACTTTGGTTGTAGAGCCCAGAGAAATCAAGCTGGAACTAAGTTGAAAGTTTCCTTCCTGCTGGCTACCATTCATAGTGCTGGAAGGTGCTATGCTGGCTGCTGGGGGCAAAGTCATCACTGTCTTACCTAGCTATGGATCAGGTATGCTGCTAGGTATGCTAGGTAACCAACTGCTTTCTGATTGAATCTGACGCCCTTGCCACAGGAAGGAATTCATGCCTGTTACTGTAAACCTGTTCAAAGAAAAGAAAAAAAGCCCATGGCCAGGGAGGTCATAGGCCCTAGGAGGGAGATGCCTTCTAAATATTTATGTTTATACTCAGATCAGTGCTCATCATCTCAACTTTAGTGAGAGAAGTTTCTTTCTGCAGTCGGTGGTAGTTAATGCAGGGACTTATAACTGGTCAAAGTGCTGAGAAAACGTGACTATTGACTGCTTGGCCTAAAACTCAGGGAACATGGCAGAAGAGGAAGCAGAGGATGGGGAATTGTGCTGTGAAACACTGTCCTCTGGATCTGACATGGTCATCATGCTTCATGAACTCCTAGCAGCCGGGGTTACCTACACGAGATTGGGTCCATCAACATTCCATCATGGAGTAAGCTGTAAAAGTGCTTGCCAGGCAACCGAAAATCAGAGCTCAATCTGTAGAACAGAGAAGGGACTCCTGTAAGTTGTCCTCTGATCATATGTGTACCATGGCTAGCACACATGTATACACACACACAAATAATAAAACAAAAACTCTATCATGGATGAGGGAGGGTCTCATGAGGCCCCACCACTCCCTGAGGCACTACTGGCAATTAATGGTGGCTGAGGGAAAGGAGAGTCACTTTCTTCAGTGATGTAACCCCTGGTAAGTTGTTCATACTCCAGTAAATAACTTCCCACCCATGCTCATGCAAGCAACACTAATTAAACTCAGTGGGTCAAATAATAAAGTAGGAAGAGAACTTGTTGGGGGTAAGAAGGGGCTCAGCAGGAATGGTAAGGGAGACAGAAAATGGTAATGGGGGTGATATGATCAAAATACACTATGTGCATGTATGAATTTGTCAAAAAATAAATTTTAAAATACGTGTATTTTAAAAGCCACACGCCTGTAATACCAGCACTTGGGAGGTAGACGCAGGAGGATCAAGAATTCAAGGTTGGGCCAGGTGTGGTGGCACATGCCTTTAATCCTAGCATTCAGGAGGTAGAGGCAGGCGGATCTCTGTGAGTTCAAAGCCAGCGTGGTCTACATAGTGAGTTCCAGGACAACTGGGACTAAAGGGAGACTGTCTCAAAGAATCAAAAAAAAAAAAAAAAAAAAAGAATTCAATGTCATCACTGGGCATGGTGGTACACACCTTTAAACTCATCACCTCATCACTCAGGAGACAGACAGGATCTCTGTGAGATCCAGGCCATCCTGTTCTACATAGGAAGTTCCAGGCCAAATGGAGCTTCGAGGAGACCCTGTCTCAAAAAAAAAAAAAAAATTCAGGATTATCACATGGCAAGTTCAAGGAAGCTTGGGCTACATGAAACCCTTGAACATAGCATCTAAGCACACTGCTACAACTGAAAAGGTAATTTAAAATTTTTTTAAAAACCTGTCTGGGCACAGAGGCACATATGTGTAATCCTACCTACTCAGGATGTAAGGCAGGAAGATTTCAAATTCAAGGCTACCCTGGGTTACATAGCAAGACCTTACAAGCTAGGAAAAACTAGTTCTAATTCTGTACTGATCTTATATTAAGTGGATCAATCCAACTTCTTTGTGCTCAACATAACAGATAACACTTCTGAATTCAATTTGAATTTTTTGTTTTTTGGTCTTTTTGAGACAGGGTCTCCCTGTAGCCCCAGCTGTCCTGGAACCCACTAATATAGACCAGGCTGGCCTTGAACTCACAGAGATCCACCTGCCTCTGCCTCCCAAGTGCTGGGATTAAAGGCGTGTACCACCACGCCCGGCTTCAATTTGACTCTTAACAGCAATTTTTTTTTTTTTACAGAGAATATAGATCCTGTTGATTCAACTGAATATACATTGACCCCATTACATGACCTAGAAATTAACTATCTGTGGGCAAAAGTATCAATGCCAGCTTAATGTTGGACATCATTTCTTCATGCCAAATACAGAGGTGGGGTAATTAAGCTAATCAAAACAGAACCTTGAATTGAAATTCTATCACTAACAGGAAACCCTGTGCCTTCTTTCTGAAAATTCCTGGTTATAGCTCACCACTTACTGACTAATGTGATCCCTGGTAGAGGCACTAAAAGTTTTCATATCAATAATGAGTTTATGGTTTCTGCACTGAATGCAGCCTGGGACTAGGTATGGAGGGACTCACTACCAACCGAAGATGCCAGTTTAAAATTTTATTTCTATACTATACCACATGTAACTAAAGAATACTTAAATTTTGCCATCTGGTGGTACACACCTTTAATCCCAACAGTTGGGAGGAAAAGGCAAGTATATCTCTGTTTCAGGCCTGCCTGGTCTATATAGGGAGTTCCAGGCCAGCAAGGGCTACACAGTGAGACTGTCTTTTTTAAAAAAAAAGTGTCCAAACTACTTAAACTGGAGCAAACAATAATCTGCCTTTTTTTAAATTACAGGAATTTCTTTTGAGGAGTACAACAGTATAAAACATACTCACTAGTGTGATTATTGAAGTCTCTTTCCTTTGCTACCAAAAAAAAAAAAAAACCCTAGTTACAAATTAGTTCACTTCTACAACAAACTTTTTTTAGTAAGTGACTTTTTCCCCACTTTGACTGTTGTAGAATTGCAATGGCCAGACCAAATGTGTTATAACAGATTAAAAATATCTGAAATTACTTGGAAAAATAAAATTCAGAGTATATATCAAATATTTCATACAAAGGACTGTACAAAAATCATGGACTTTATTGTACATTTAAAAAATCTAACAACATATTTCTTGAAACCTTGTCAGCAAATACCTATTTTGACAAAATGAAAAAATAAGTTCTCTGCCCCCACAGGTATATCATGATCACAAATCCAGTTCTAAAGAGAATCGAATGACTTTTAATTGACACTGCATGGTTGGTTAATAGCTATACATTGAAGAAAGAATTAACCATTCACTTACATTACAAAAATCACCAAACATTACAAAGCAGTTTTGCACAAGTTATAATTTAATCCCCGTATTCATATTAACTGAAGTAAATTACAAGTGTAGCCAGAGATTGAGTAAAAAGTATAGTATGGTTCTAGTTTCAAATCCTTACATGTTATTAATATAGAATAAATTTTTTATAAAAGAGAATAAATCAAGCTTGCTAAAATGAAATGAAAGACTTGTTTGCTACAACTGGTATGCTTAAATATTTAAAATACAATCTGAATGTTCAGAGGCTGCTACCAAAACCAACATTAGTATTTTCCCCTTTTTCAGATGGCAAAAGATTTTGTGATATACTAGCTCTTAGGGTGTGTCAGGATTTACAGTAAGGCAAATCTGAAATACTGTGATTCCTATTTTAGCTCATATGCTTTTACCTCACAAAATTACACGTTACCTGTAATGCTATATACATCCTACTATCCTTTTCTCAAGAATAATGGAAGCTTCTTCACCCCAACACCTGGAGCCTAGGAATCCTTTTGAAATTAAAAATCAAGAAATCATCAAATACATGGCAAAAACAAGGTTCACTTTAGGTATTTAGGGACTCTGTTCAAATTAACAGTGTCAGTCTCTATCAAGTTTTCAAAATTCTAAAACGATACAGAAATAATTTTCCACTGAATTCATCATCACAGTTATATAAGTACTGTCAATATAAGTAACAAAGTGCACAGCAGAATTAGGTGGGCTTAATTTTTTTTTTTTTAAGGAAGCAATTTTGTTAACTTCTAAAAACTACCGATTATGAGTAAAGGAAAAGATAGCCCCAAATCTAATCCAGCTGCAATCCAAACATCCCAGAGTTAGAAGGGATTTTGGAGGAGACAACAGAAGAAGCTCACAGGCAGCCTTCTTTAAAAAGGAGAGCTTATTAAACCTAATGCACAGATGATCTACGGCAATGCAATAGTTCATACAGTTTAATAGTTAACAGAACAGAAACTACATCATCTAAAACTGTAAAATCTACTCATGACTTGTACTTGGCATAGGAACACATTTTGATCCAATCTACGGATACGGGGAATACTACTGTGGGAATTCTGATGAAACATGACTTAAAAAGAATTAGAAAACTGTCCAGCATCTCTATGTCTGTCAATACTCTTAACCCTAGCCTGTATTTTGACCCAAAGAGCAGAATTTTGCTACTATGCAAAGCACCAGCAAAGTAAAACTGGCTCCTAATGATGAGCACTTTTCTTGTAGGACAACAGATTTCTTTTTTTCTCTTTTTCTTTTTTCTTTTTTTTTTTTTTTTGGTCTTTTTGAGACAGGGTCTCCCTGTAGCCCCAGCTGTCCTAGAACTCACTATGTAGACCAGCCTGGCTTTGAACTCACAGAGATCTGCCTGCCTCTGCCTCCTGAGTGCTGGGATTAAAGGCATGAGCCACCATACCTGGCAGGGGACAACAGATTTCATCCTAAGTAAGCATGACATATAAACTGAAAATGGAGTGGGGATGTAACTCAGATGTAGAGGGCTTACCAAGCACGTGTAAGACCCTGGGTTTGATCCTCAGCACCACAAAAATCAAACAACAAAAACAAAAAACAAAAACCTTACCAATCTCAAAAAAATCCTTAAAAGCAAGAATTGCCACAATGGTTCAAGCCCTGACCACCACAGAAGAAATTTCAACAAGAGGAATGATATACTGTCATGAAAGCATTCCCTTTAGTAATTAAGAAAAAACAAACTTCTAACCAAATGTATTCCATAAATTTCTACCTATGAACTATTATGTTTTGGTAACATAAGACATCAAAAAATATTAAATAATCATTTCTCACATTTGGCACATGGATAAAAAGAGTATTGTGATCCTATATATAGTTATGTCATTCCTACAGAAAACAGTGTACATATACAATGTGAAACTGAGCTATATTTTGAAAACTAAAACACGTTATTTCTAATTCAAAACCAAGAAAATTACTTGTGAAATTAGTGGTTAGCCTCTTGAACAATCTGTGAATATCTGACTGTAAAATAGTTAACACATATAGCTTGTGAGTGTGTGTGT
>NW_008352327.1:521981-523882 GCF_000622305.1 Nannospalax galili
TGGAACACATGAAAATAATTTCTATGAGCAAAGTTAAAATCTCAGTAAGGAAAGAGAAATCAAGTTTTGACATGGAAGATAAACTGTAGAGAAATGTCATTTTAACCTTGGCCCAAGGCTAAGATCCTTCCTTGGTCGATCCTGTACACTATACCAGGCATTCAATTTTGTTTTCAGTCTTTCATGGAGTTAGATCTTTTACTCATTTGCAAAGTTTAAGTATTTACAATAATTAGTGCAAATTATTCTATGCTCATAAATTAGTTATTTGCCTTTATGGATATAAAGTGGCAATTCAATATATTATCAAAATGTGGGATTACGAAAATACTGGGACTATCAATCTGAAATTTAAAAGATTATACTTTCTAAACTAAACTGCACATTTTTATTCTAAGCAGTAAACATAACTATTATAGAACATCTTTTGAAATGTTATGTGATTATCAATAAGTTATTTCACACAGTAAAGAAATGCAATGTATCATCCTGCAACAGTATCTTTACATGTCAATCCTAATCTAAAATGTATTTGAACAAACAAAAATCTCTTTTAATGATTTCTGAAATCTTATTCTAACCATTACTGCTCTGCAGCAATAATTGAAATCCCAACCTGAGAACTTAGAATACGGTAACAAAATGTCAAGGGTATCAATCATGAACAAAAGAGAAATGGAACAATCAAAAAACTGCCCTGAAATCAACAGCACCACTTGCTGCTATTGGAAACCATTAAATACCTGTGTTAGTGATGCTATACAAGCTCTATTGCACACTTAATATTGATAGAATTTAATATTGATATTTTTAAACTTGTAGAACTCTCTACAGAAATGATTTTAAAGCAGTTCAGTGGATACTCCCTCACTACCAGCAAGACATTCCTCATGAAAGGGAGGGAGCACACCCATGAACCTGTCAACCTAAAGAAGAGATATTTTCTTATGGGACAGCCAATTACAAGGCAAGATAAAAGTTCACAATTTGAAGGGAAAAAAAAATCCTGCTTAAGGGTAATTCCTCAATAATCTACTTCAAGAAAATAAGGTCTTGTTTAGGGAAGTGGAATTTAATATTGATGCATAGTATTTTATTTTTAAGGGAAAAAGCTCCATGTAAACCTAAGTTATCAAGTTCAATTTCTTGAAAATGAAGCTGAAACAGCAAATATAAAGCTTAGTCTCCTCCTTGATATTTCAACATAGTTGTTACCTTGTGCTATTTCACCACAGAAACTGTCAAACTCCATAAAGGGGAAGGGGAGTCAATGAAAAGGCAACGACAAGTTTATGCTTCTGATTCTCTTTTTTTTCCTTCTTCTCCCAAATCACTCTCTTCCGACTGGCTACTGCTAAGGACAACAAACTGCCCCTCACTACAGGCTTGGTTTGGTCTACTGGAAGCAGCTATCAACCGACTTTGTTCTTCCAAGTCCTAGTGGAAAGAGAAAAAAGAAACTGCAGTCAAATGGAAAACTATACAGTAAATACCTGAGAACTGCTTCAGTCCTAAGTACAAAAGCCTAACCCAGACAGGCGATACCTTCAGTCGAGTTGTTGGCTAGGATAGATAAAGGCTCTTCCAGACAGTAACTCAACATACTACTGGAAAAATGAACAGCAGACCCCAATTCTATCCAAAGGAATACTGACAATGGATTGCCGTAGATGAGGAACAGCTGACCCTCCTGGAACAGGGACCTCTGGCTGACTAGATTGACCAGAACGGCAGACAGGGGGGAATGGATGAGGGTGCTGACAACACAGTGGACAGTGACAGGGATGGCAGAGTATGGAGCCTCTAGTGGGAGAGGAAGGCTGTCTATCTGACGAGTTAGTATTCATGCTCAGATGCCGAGGAGCTCAGAAGGTGGGCGACTGTGACCAGTGATAGTCATG
>NW_008352327.1:524266-529407 GCF_000622305.1 Nannospalax galili
GATGCATCCTACCTCAGGAAACCGTTATTGAATATGTCAATTGTGTTGTAATGATATGCTTCTTCTAAGTATGTTGTTATTAAATAAATCATTTTTAAAAATTAAAAAAAATGCATTAAAGACTATGACTTGAAAAAAAATAATAATAAAAAAGAAAAACAAAATCAGGCTGTGATCTCAGCACACCACCAGAGAGTACCAGGTTCTGCCCTCTCTCTGGCACAGGGACTGAGAATGCAGGGGACTGCCTGGATCCTGCCTCCATGTGGTGAAGACTTTGAGAGGGAACTGCCACTAATTCTAACCACTCCAACAGCTATTAAAATACCTGAAAGCAAATCCTGAATCCATTACTGTTGAGTCCAACCTTGACAGACAAAAGAAAAATGAGGAGGAACCCAATAGAGGGGTGCTTCTGGAAGCTCTCGTCAAGAAATCCCAATGGACTCTGATATGAACATTTGAAATTTGCCATGTTCTGACTTTTTTTTGGTTCTCTGTCTAGAATTTGTAATGCTAATTACTCTTGTCTTTACTTCTCCTTCACATCCCCTATTCACCAGTCAAGGTAACCGATAAGAGTTATGTAATTTGGGAGTCTTTTCGATAGACCCACTGAAGGGGTACCCCAATTGCCTCACCCTGTGTCTGTTCAGCATGGAAGAAGCCAGAGCAGTCTGCGTCCCAATTCCCTATTAGCAATTTGGGCAACCTCTTCAGGGGATGGTATGATAAGAATAGGCTAAGCAGTTAGGGTAAAAAGACCCCAAAGAAATGTAGCAAGTTTCTTGGCTAAAAGTCAAAATGTCCTTGGGCCTCTTAGCAACATACTCTGTTCCAAAGGCCAAAAATGACAAAAGTATTTGGGAGCTCTTATCTAATCCCTAAAAGACTTTAGGGTTACCTCTTCAGAGGGGTAATGTTAGAGTAGCAAAAAGCCCCATTTAAAAAAGAAAGAGAGGGCTGGGTGTGGTGGCGCACGTGGAGATAGTGAGTTACAGGACAGCTGGGGCTACAAGGAGACCCTGTCTCAAAAAGGAAAAAAAAAAAATGCAGCTCTAATCAAGCTGTCCACAGGGCGTCCAGGTCTTGCCTGGCACTCAAGATCTCATATGCACTACATAGCCTGGTCTTCCCTTCATACCATTCATTCAAAATTCCTATGGGAGGTGTTGGAAGGGAGAGAGTGAGTGTGAATTTGATCAAAACACCTTATATGCCAGTATACAATAAAGTTTCTTTTAAAAGTTAAAAAAATGCTGGGCATGGTGGTGCATGCCTTTAATCTCAGCACTCAGGAGGCAGAGGCAGGCAGATCTCTATGAGTTCAAGGCCAGCCTGGTCTACATAGTGAGTTCCAGGACAGCTGGAGCTATAGGAAGACACTGACTCAAAAAGACAAATAAAAAAAAGGTTTTAAAAAAAAAAAAAAAAAAAAAGTTTTAAAAAAAAAAAAAAAAGAAATCCAAGCACCCCTCCGCCCCAAAAACAAAACCTATTTGGGGGCTGGGCCTGGTGGTACATGCCTTTAATCCTAGCAAAGACAGGCTGATCTCTGTGAGATGGAGGTCAGCCTGCTCTACACAGCCAGTTCCAGACCAGTTGGGGCTACAGGGAGACCTGTCTCAAAACAAGCAAGCAAACAAAAAATTTTGACAGCGACAACTCTCACTGTGTGAAATTTCTAGTGTGTTTGTTTAATAGCAAGTCCCATTCTATGTTAAAGCAGTTACTGTGTAATTGAGATGCTTACCTTTTCTGTTATGTTAGGAATCTGGTTCTGAAGTGGCTAAGCAAGCAGAATCAGACTTCAGTTGAAAGTTACGGTGCTTGCCAGGCATGGTGGCGCATGCCTTTAATCCCAGCACTCAGAAGGCAGAGGCAGGTGGATCTCTGTGAGTTCGAGGCCAGCCTAGTCTACACACCAAGTTCCAGGTTGGCTGGGGCTACAGGGATACCTTGTCTCAAAAAAAGTGCTGAACTAAGTCTTCGCTGATACCACATAAAAGACTGCATACCTTTTCAATTTGTTTTTGTTTACTGAGTTCTTTTTGTTGCTTCTCTTTTACTCTCTCTATTTCTTTTTGTTTTTCTGATGCTCTACGATCCTAAAAGAGATGAATAAGGCCAAGTAATAAAATATTAAGTAACTCTGAGTTTGCACATTTCCATTAATATGACCTCTGTATCTCAACTTTTTTATACTTATATACAAGATGGCACACCAATAGTTTTCATTCTATAATAGACATTAATTCCAGATTCCAAATGCTATATGAGCAATAGCATCCACTGGTAATCTTGCTTAGAAAAATAATTTTATTTACTTGCTAATATGAAAGATCTTTTATTGCAGCACTTTAGCTAACATCCTTACAATATTGTCTCTTGGATTCTTACCAGTTCAGCATGCAAAGCTATCTGTTTTGCCAATCCAACAGAATCACAAATCTAAAAAGGGAAAAAAGTATGAAAACTTCAGATATGCCTGTATCAAACCAAAAATTCCAAGTATCTAAATAAGTGACATAACATAGTTTTACAGTAACCCAAGACAATATACTGCCTCAAATAAAAATTGATTTAAGGGTATTTTAACCCAAAAGTTTCAGCATGTTTTCTTCAGAGTCTCTCAACTTCCATTGCTGGCTCTTCCCTCTGCCATGTGCCCACCTCACTTCTCATTCTATTGACTTCATGACTGAAGTAGTAAGGCTTGCTGAGAATGAAGGATGCAGCTGCTGATAATGCTCTAAGCCAATGACACCTGACCATGATTGATTATGGACATATATGCTATTTTCAGGGTAACTTAATGAGGCTAATAGACTAAACCAGTTATCAATATTGAGAAAGACGCAGGTCTATAGCGTCTGAAGGCTCAACCCATTAGCTTGGCCCTCTGCATAGCAACATGCTTTAGTCAAGCAGCTCAACTGGACTAGGCTTAATCTGGAAGTTTTTTCCAGAAATCTTAGTTTAAACCTGTGACTCTGATAGGTTATTTCATAACAGAAACATTTTGAAAAGCAAGGTAGGTACCTTTTCCCCTTCATTATTTGATTCAAATATATAGCAGACTGATGACAAATTACTTTCGCTTCTGCCGCCTGATGTTCGGAGAACAAATCCAAAAAGTCGTTTATTTTCCTGGTGTGTAGCATATAAAACTACACATGGTAATGGAAACTGCCACAGAAACATCATAAACCAATGTGAGATCTTCCAAACCATTAGAACAGTACTCAAGAGATGACAAACTCATAGACTAAATTCTAAAAATATCATAAATAGAATTGTAAAGCCAAATTTTCAATAAACTAGTAATCTAAGAACAATATTGTCATATTTGGTTTGAATTACCAAAAATAAGAGGTTGTTGAATGTTGAATATTATTTTCTTTTTCAATAACATATTTTTACAAACATAAATTCAACTACAAAAGTGGTCTGCTTAATAAATGATCAAATAAAAACACATTTGCAGCTACACCGAAATATATACTCATAAACTCAATCATGTTTACTTTTTAACTCTTATTGTTAATTTCTTTGGTATCTAATTCTCTAACGAATCAAACCAAAGTGTATTGACTTTTTCAAGTTACACAAAATGCTCATTAACTTCTTGGCTATATACTTAACTAGAGCCTAAAGACTAATTTTAATTGATACTACTACACCAAGATATACAGGATCAGGATTATTATCAAGTTATAAAATGTGTATATGACCCAAAGAGACTTTTAATCGTGTAGAACTCACTGTGAGCCTTGTAACTTGCGTCTGTGGATCAATTAACCTATAATAATTAAATTTTGGAAAACAAGTTTCAATTCGACTGAAATTATACAATCCTTTTCCAACAAGTGTATTTACAGAGGGTTACTACTTACTTTAAACAATCACAAGTGACTAATAAATGTGATTCTGTCATCCGAAAGATGTTGTGGATGGCCCGAGCAGCTAAGATCTGGCGCATAGTTTCATAGACAACATCTGGATGGTCATCTGACTTTACCTCCATAGAACCAAGGAATCGGACAATAAATAACTGATGAAGAATTGAATCTGTAACGGAACACGGTACATTAAGGTTGGGAAGTGGCTTTTTGTTTTCAATTTTGTTTTGAGAACAGGCTGGCCTTAAATTTGCAATCCTCCCATTTTAGCATGCTGGATTCTGAGATTATAAGCATGTGCTACCCTGACTCACTGTTTTTTGTTTGTTTAGGGTTTTTTGAGACAAGGTCTCCCTTTAGCCCCAGCTGGCTTGGAACTCTCTAGGTAGACTAGGCTGGCCTTGATCTCTCAGAGATCTGCCCATCTCTGTCTCCTGAGCTTCAGTGATTAAAGGTGTGTACCACCACACCGGACTCTCACTATGTATTTTTAAACCCCACTATTCTTTTCCAAAAGAATATACTGCCTCCTTTTAGATTTTCTAGTGAAAAATTAAATCCAAATGAGTTACTTAGAAATAATTCTGCTGGGCGTGGTGGCGCACACCTTTAATCCCAGCACTCAGGAGGCAGAGGCAGGTGGATCTCTGTGAGTTCAAGGCCAGCCTGGTCTACAAAGTGAGTTCCAGGCCAGCTGGGACTACAGAGAGACCCTGTCTCAAAAAGACCAAAGGAAAAAAAAAAGAAATAATTCCTAAGTACAGTGTTCAAATTATAGGGAAATTAAGTTCTCAGTTTAAATAGTAAGATGGAATGCTTCAATAATGCAGTTTTGGATAAAGATAATTTCTTGCACTATTCCTGTGGCTTTTCTGTAAATTAAAAAAAAAAAAAAAAAAAGCTAGTGAGGCTAGGAAGATTGCTTAGTGGGTCGTGGTCACTGAAAAAGTATGAGAGCCCCAGAGCCACATAAAAGCCAGGCACAAGAGCAAGCACAACAGTGGGTGTCTGTAATCCCAGGGCTTGAGCATGTGGAGCAGAGAAAGGTAGATCCCAGGGACTCACTGGCCAGCAAACTCCAAGTTTAGAGAGAGCCTATCTCAAAAAAAGGGTAAAGAACTAAAGGAAGATACAGGATGTTAACCCCTCCTCCATAGGCACACACATATGTAAGTGAACACACACACACACACACACACACACACAAAAAAAATAAATAAAAAATAAAAAATAAAAAAC
>NW_008352327.1:529569-573526 GCF_000622305.1 Nannospalax galili
GGAAAATCTTAAAAGTTAATTACGAAGAATTTGATTATGAGATCAAAAGTATACACTATATTCTACAATTTTATCTGAGTAACACCTGAAGTCAGATTAAGTTTCCTTAAGTGTACTATGAGCAAGTTAAGAGAATATTCTGAAGTAAAAACAATATTAAAACTGAGCATAGCAGCAAAGCAAATGTAAATGACAATTTTTCAGTTTACTATGAGTCATTCTAAAATGTAAGAATATTGCAATCTTCTCTACCTTCAGCTTCTGATTTTATACTTCCTCCAGATTCTCCAAATGGATTTGTACGCCTGAAGTTTAGGAAAAAATAAAATGTTCAGTCACCATGAGTCACATTGCAAGAAATCTAACTGAAACCAAAGTTTAAAACTGAATCACAAAACTTTACACATATATTTACATCAAAAATGCCCTGCTCAGTCATGAGATGCCAAACTACTATGATGCAAGTGCCATCCTCCACACTGCTTAATTAAGGCCAAACCATGTTGCTGTTTCTCTCTTTCAGCCCTATGTTACTGCATTTTAGAAGGCACAACTAATTGGAAGTTTAGCCACATACAACAAATCAGATCAATAATAAACTACCTTGCCAAAGTTTTTGTTGTTGTTGTTTTAACAAAACAAATTGCAGGTTTATTTAAAAAGGAGGGAGGAGAGAGCAGAGAGGCAACAGTCTTTGCCAAAGTTTTTAATTAAAATCAGCTACCATAGTGGAAGAATGACTCAGCTACACTCATAGAGGCTTGAGAAAAATGCCAGGGGTTTCCTGGAACTGTAAAAACTTCAGTTTTGGTTAAATACAAGTTTCAAGTTCACTATAAAGATTTAACATTTTCTAGTTCTAAATGTATATTTTTTTTAACCTGTACTTCCTAAGGTTGAGTGCATACATACTAACTCCTAAGAGTGCTTGCCTAAGATATATAAAGCCTGGGTTTGATCCTCCAGCACCACAAACAAAACAAAACCCTGTATTTCTCAAGGCAAAAGTAACAATGCAAGGAGAAAAGTGAACTAGAGATAGAAGCTACCTTACAGTTCTTAGCTTGTGACACAAACACAATGTTGGGCAGGAAATGTACAATTCAAAGTTAAGTCTTGAAAGCAGATTGCAAAGTTGCTCTAAATAATGCTGGCATTAAGATTACAGGACAGGGGCTGGGAAGATGGCTCAGTTAGACCTGAGTTCCATCCCTAGAACCCAGGTTAAAAAAGTCAAGTGTGCCAGGCGGTAACACATGCCTTTAACCTCAGGCAGAGGCAGGTGGATCTTTAAGGCCAGCCTGGTCTGTAGATCAAGCTCCAGGTCAGTCAGGACTACACAGTGAGATCCTGTCTCAAACAAACAAACAAAAAAAGGCCAACGGAATTGCACACTTGCAATCCCAGTACTAGGAAAGCAGACAAATAGATCCCTGGGGCTCCTTGGATAGTCAGCTGACTTGGCAAGCTCCAGGCCAGCGAGAGATCTTGTATCAAGGGAAAAGTAGATAGTTGAGGAATGGTCCCTAGGAACAACACCTGAATCATCCTTTGGCCTCCATACACATGTGCATAAATGTGTGTTCACCTGCACACACATGAAAACACACACACATCAAAAATAAAAGCTATTGATGTCTGTAATACAGGTCTGGAGTACTAGCATTTGTGCAAGTAAGCATGCTTAGTATATTTCTATAAATGACTTTTTCTTGATTGTACCCATCTCATATCCAAATTAATTTATTAAGTGCCCAACCTACTTAATAAATGATTTGCCATAGTCCTATTTCCTTCATCTATACAAAAAAAAATTGTTAAAACTTACAAGATTATTCTTCCTTATTCTAGCCCAGACTGGCCCTGAATTCTCTATGTAGCCAAGGATAACCTTAAACCTCTGAATCAATCTCCTGCATCCAGGACTACAGGTATGAGCTAAACATGTCTGGTTTTTCTGTGGTGCTAGAGATTAAATCCAAGGCTTCATGCATGGTAGGCAAGCACTCTACCAAGTACATCCTAATCCCATATTTGGTATATTTTTAATACACCTATAATACATGTATTATACTACAGAATTTTTAAAATAGTGTCTCAAACTAAAGATAGAACTATCAACTTTCTCATGCAACGGTTAGAGCAAATGCCCAAGAAACAGACTTGATAAGCAATTCAGAATTAGATATTTTTGAATTCTGATTACCCTAACACCGTTAACTGATGCAGAAGAAAAACAGAAAAACCTGCATAGCTCTATTCTCACTATTAAAATGCTATTAGACAATGACACAAAGGACATCACAGCTGATGCATATGATGTCTAAAGATAACTCAGATGTAGAAATAGAATCATAGATCTTGTAAATCACAGAACAAAGTCCCTGTGCTGTCATTACTTACCTGCCTCCTTGGCCAGAAGCTTTTGCCTGTCCAGGCTGATCTTCACACACAGGAGAAATTATATCAAACTGTATTGGCGTATCTGGGGCAACCAGAGAATCTAGAGAAAGAGCAGCCAAGTTTGTGGACTCTGATCCTAAGGATCCAGAACTACTAGTTCGAGCTGTTGGTGGTCGAGATTGTCTAAGAAACAAAGAAAAGAAGGCACTGAATTTAGCTTTCTCTTTCAGAAGTTCAACGTGCAGCAGATTATGAAAAAACAAAAACAGAATATTTTAAGTCAATGAGAGAATAAAGCAAATTCAATAAACTTCAATAAAATTTCAATAAAAACAGTCCCAAGGCATGAGGCACTTGTCTGTAATCCCAGCACTCAGGAGGCAGAGAATGGACAATCACAAGTTCTAGACCACCCTGGTCTACAAAGTTAGATCCTGTCTCAAAAAATAAAATAAAAACATAATTCCAAATCATAGTTCTTTATTTAATAACAGATTTCTTTCTTTCCCATTATTAAACATGAAAGGGGCTGGAGAGATGGCTCAGCAGTTAAGAACACTGACTGTTCTTGCAGAAGACCCAGGTTCGAATCCCAACACCCACATGGCAGCTAACAATTGTCTGTAACTCCAGTTCCAGGGGATCCGACAGCCTCTTCTGTCCTCTGCGGGCATTGCACAACACAGGTGCACTCACCTACATGCAGACAATATATGCATACACATAAAATTAAAAAAATAAAAATAAAAAACATGAAGCCAGGCATGGTAGTGTACACCTTTAATCCCAGCACAGGAGGAAGAGGCAGGTGGATCTCTTCAAGATCAAGGTCAGCCTGGTTTACATAGCAAGTTCCAGGCCAACTGGGACTACAGGGAGACCCTATCTTTAAAAGAATGTAAATGCGCGCGCGCGCACACACACACACACACACACACACACACACACACACACACACACACGAACTGGAACTAGGGAGATGGCTCAGTTGGTAAAGTGTTTGCTGTGTAAGCAGGAGGACATGAATTTAGATCCTCAACACTCATGTATAAAAGCTGTCTGTGGCAGCGTGCACCTGCAGCCATAGTGCTGAGGACACAGAAACAAGAAGATCCCTGGAACTCACTGGCCAGTCACCCTAGCCAAATCAATGAGCTCCAGGTTCAGTGAGAGACCCTGCCTGTCAAAATAAGGTTCCCACCTTGTTAATCTCTGTCCTCAACAGGCACCCACACACCCATGCATGCACACCTGTACACACAGATGTGTGTATCCACATGCACATGTACACGCATACACAGAGACCCACAAAAACACAAAAACAAAATCATAAATAATAATCTCAGTCTAGAGGTTTATCTGGACAATCTAGGGAAATAAATTTATTTATTTAGCCCCCTTATTAGTAAATTTCTCATTTTGAAAATATGTATTCAGAGAACTATTTAGTACTAATCTAAGTGGTACTGCTAAAATCAAAGTGCTCACTAACATTTTAAATAGCTCACATTGTTCTTTAAATAACCCCATGTGCTAACTCACCCTGCTGGACGCAAGCTCTCATGTCTCTGCTGGAAAGATGGGGAAGGAGTAACAGCTTCCAGAGCACACTGATTTACTCGTGCAGCAGTTTCCTGTTTTGATTTTTTCAAAAAAAGGATTAGAATTAATAAGAAACAAAAAGTTTGATATAACTCTGAATTGTCAGTATGCTCTTATGTTTAAAATATAAATTAGAGCTACTAAGGTATTTCCACATGCAGGCTGTTCGGGCTGCATCATTACAGATGTACCAAAATCATAACATGTATCTGGAACAAGATTCACAGGTGATCTGAGTGCACACTTCAGTTTCTATAGTCTTTACCAAGAATCTTTTTTACACACTAGTTTTCATCCACATACCATTTCTGTATTTGAGCTTTTATTTTATTGTATTATTCGCAATACCTTCTTTTTCCTTAAAATACAAACAAATCTTAGCTTGAGTTTCCAGCATCTCTGCAAAATTTTCTCTAAGGCTAAAGTACTCATTGATTCTAACAATCTCAGACTGTAAGCCTGTAAATGATCATTATGTGCATTCCTTACCACATGCGTCTGATCACATCCTGTTTTGTATGACATGTTACACAGTCTTGGTTTTGCCTCACCATATTGATAGTTCCTAGAGGGAGGAAGCCATGGATTCTTTTTCTCCTACATTTTACCCACTCCGTGGCACCCAGTTATTTGTTGACTGGTTTCAATTATTGTGAAATAACATATTGTTCTGAGACAATCAGACCCTCATGCATGATATACTACAACTACCCAAACCAAATCATACAGATTCTGAACTTGAGATTATAGAATTTGAGAAGTTGTAATTTAATTAATAAAAGCCATGTAAGCCACAAAATTACTTCATTTTGGGGCTGGAGAGATGGCTCAGCAGTTAAGAACATGTACTGTTCTTCCAGAGGACCTGAGTTCAACTCCCAGCAACCAGGTCAGATGGCTCATAATGGT
This sequence comes from Nannospalax galili, assembly GCF_000622305.1. Classification (NCBI taxonomy): domain Eukaryota; kingdom Metazoa; phylum Chordata; class Mammalia; order Rodentia; family Spalacidae; genus Nannospalax; species Nannospalax galili. Next base: position 534,484 of record NW_008352327.1, read on the forward strand.
CTGTAACTGCAGCTCCTGGGGGAATCCAGCATCCCTGTCTTCCACAGGCACCCGCACTCATGTGCACATACCCACACAGAGAAACACACATATACACATAATTAAAATAAATCTTAACACTCGGGAGGCAGAGGCAGGCAGATCACTGTAAGTTCAAGGCCAGCGTGATCTACATAGGGAGTTATAGGCCAGCAGGGGCTACAGAGACACCCTGTTTCAAAAAGACCAAAAAATAAAAAAATAAATCTTTAAAAAATTACTTCATTTTGGGGCTGGAGAGATGGCTCAGAGGTTAAGAGCACTGACTGCTCTTGCAGAGGACCGGGTTCAATTCCCAGCACCCACATGGGGCTACGAATCGTCCTTAACTCCAGTTCCAGGGGAATCCAAAGCCCTCTTCAGACCTCCACGGCATTGCACGACACAGGTGCACTCACATACATTCAGGCAATACACTCATACATATAAAATAAAAATAAGAAATAAAATATTTTGAAAAAAATACAGTGCCGGCAATCAAGCAAGCACGCTCGTGTGCTAGGCCAGCCGGCATTCTCTCTCTCTCTCTCTGGCCTACATTTCAGGCCAAGAAGAACCATCCTCATTTCAGCTGTTCTGTTCCCATTCTTAAAAGAAAAACAACAACAAAAAAAATGCAGCTCCACCCTCGTACTTTCCCTGCTCCTTGGGCTGGGGGGCGGGTAGAGGAAATCTTCGGCTCCCAGCTATGAAAAAGGAAAAATACAAAAGTATGATTAATAATGTTCTTTTCAACAAAGAAAGTTTCTCTACTAAGGGAAGCTATTCACTATTCAACTGAAACAGAATTTTCATTAGAAGCAGCACAAATCTTTATAAGAAAATACCTGGGGTGGGGTATAGCTCAGTGGTTAATCACATGCTTAATAAAATGTCTGAGATCCTGGGCTCAATCCCCAGCACCATGAACAAAACAAAATGGAAACACCTTGCTGTAAAGCATATGCACGTAAAACATAAGTTTATTTATACAAGAAAATAAAAACTAATCATGCTACATCATAACTTAATAGTCTCATTTATCTTTTTATATTAGTTCCTCCTTAATTCCACCAAACATGATAGTCTGAACTCAGAAACCATAATTAATATTTATGTGAAAAAATTAACACATATCTTTCTGGTGAATGTATTTTATACATCTCCCTTCTTTCAACACACAGAACACTCTTATCACCATCTGCTTCACTTTCTAGGATTCCAGTGCCTGATGGACATTAAGAAGCTAATATTTTGTTGGGTAAACCATGCAGAGAGCAGAAACATCTGTGTTCCTCAGAGACCAAGAGCAAGTACCAATATGAACTCTTTTCCATGATCTCTATATAATTTCCAATTCTGTCTTTTATCAGCAAAATCATAATACTAGATAAAAAGAATCAAAAGCAAGCTCTGGCTTATTTTTATGGAAGAACATTTCTGAAAACACTAAGTATCAGTCCTGGACAGTACCTTACCTTCCATATGTGAAATACCAGAAGTAAAACTGGAGCCACAACTAAAAGGCTTGTGAGAAAGAACAGGGCCTCCCAAATTTTTGTTTTTCTGTCTTTCATTTCCCCAAAGTTTAAGCTTTAGTTGCTTCTTGTACCACATCTGCTGCCACTGTGTTCTTAGTGCAGCAGTGTCTCAAAGGCTAGTGAAAGCAGAGTGTAAACTGTCACCTCATGATACTAACAGCCTGCCAGAAGCAACGCTAACAAGGTCACTGCCGAATATAGTCCTTTAAGACAGTGAAGACACGAGGTCTAAGGTCCCTCCAACTATAAAATTGTATAAAAAAGTTAAAATATTACTCAGAAAAAATACTTTAAAACTGACTTTTGTTTTACTAGGATTTTCCCAAATTTTCTCTAATGAATACATTAAGTTTTATCCTCAGAAAAAATATTTTTAAATATTGCTGAAGAAATTAACTAGGGGGCTGGAGAGATGGCTCGGTGGTTAAGAACACTGGCTGTTCTTACAGAAAATCCAAGTTTGAATCCCAGCACCCACATGGCAGCTAACAACGATCCTCAACTCCAGTTTCAGGGACTCCAATGCCCTCTTCTGTTCTCCACAAGCACTGCACAATATGGATGCATAATACTCATACACACAAAATAAAAATAAATTAAAAAATAAGAAATTAACTAGATATAAAATTTTACCTCTTCATGGTCTTTTTTACTCTCTGCTTGCAAAATTGAAGATCTAAAGGAAAAAGAGGGAAAGTTTTAATATCAACTTTAAAATTAAAAAGAAAAAAACATGGGTTGGTACAATGGCTTAGCAGGTAAAGGCACTCGCCACCTAACCTGAGAACCTGAGTTCAATCCCCAGAACCTACATGGTGGAAGGAGAGAGCCAACTCCCAAAGGCTTTACTTTGACCTTCACCTTTCTCTCTCTCTCTGACTGGTGTACTTACTGTTTGTCTGTCTGTCTGTCTGTCTGTCTGTCTGTCTGTCTCTCTCTCTCTCTCACACACACACACACACACACACACACACACACACACCCTCACAGACATATACACACACAATAATAAACAACAAATGAACAGAAAAAAACAAAACATAACTGACAGTCTCTTAGGAAAAGAGACCACCAGAAGCATCAGGATTTAAGACTTAACAACTCTGCATGGCTGTCTACATCAAGATGTACCAAAATCAAATAGTTCCTAGGCCACAGAAGACAGAGCATGATGGTAAGATACTCCATTTCAACTTCCTGACACTTCTATCAGTGATCTAACTAGAAAATACTAACTTCATTATTGATAGTTTCTCCTTTAACAGAGATAAATTCAATTTCCAGTATGTGAATCACTAACAAGAAACACATGGCTTTTCTGTATGTAGTATTTTAAGAGAAAAACTAATTTTTACTAATTTTATATCACATCAGGAATTTAAAAAATGGAAATCACATCAAGCATTAGCAAAAACTAAAAATACAGGAGCTGGAGAGGTGGCTCAGCAGTTGCAGAGAACCTGGGTTCAGTTCCCAGCACCCACAAAGCAGCTAACAATCACCCGTAACTCTAGTTCCAGGGGACCCAACACCCTCTCCTGGCCTCTGTAGGCATTACATGCACATAGTACATTTATATACATGCAGGCAAAATACTCATACACATAAAAATAAATTTTTTTATAAAATTTGTTAACTAAAAAGACAGAGATGTAAACAGTGGTAGTAATCTATTAGTAATCTGTTTGTTTTGCTAACTGAATACAGGGACTCTGAAGTTACAGCATTGACAATTCATTGTATATCTATAGAAGGAATGGGAAAATATCTTAGTGTACATAAATATATAATTACTTTCAGGGAACCTAAAAGTTCTTCCTAAACATTAAGAAAATTCAAAGGTCAAAATCAATCACCACTAATCTAAACATCCATCATTAGGAAAATGTTTTAATTATGTTGCATGTTTCTTAAAAGATCACAATATACCAGTTATAAAATGTTTTTTTTGTTTGGTTTGGTTTGGTTTGGTCTTTTTGTGACAGGGTGTCTCTGTAGCCCCAGCTATCCTGGAACTATGTAGACCAAGCTGGCCTTGAACTCAGAGAGATTCGCCTGCCTCGGCCTCCCAAGTATTGGGATTAAAGGCGTGTGCTACCACACCCAGCTTAAAATGGTTTATTAACTACTTTAAATTATGTATCTGAAAGGAGGTATGCAGGCATGTCAGTGCCCTCAGAGGCCAGAGGTGTCAGATTCCCTGGAGCAGGAGTTACAGGTAGTTGTGAGTCACATGACATGGGTGCTGGGAATTGAACTTAGGTCTTCTGGAAGAGCAGTACATACTCTTAACTGCTGAACTATTCATGCCCCTGAAATCTTTTTCAATTAGTAGATGCAGATTGACTTCTGTTTGCAGTTGTTCAATTATTTTTTTAATGTATTTTATTTAGTATTTTTAATTTATGTGTATGAGTATATTTGCCTGCATGTATGTGAGTGCACCGGTGTAGTGAAATGCCTCAGAGGTCAGAAGAGGGTATAGGATGCTCCTGGAACTGGAGTTAAGGATGGTTTGGAGCCGCCATGTGGGTGCTGGGAATCAAACCCAGGTCCTCTGCAAGAGCAGTCAGTGCTCTCAACCACTCAGCCATCTCTCCAGCCACCTATTCTTCAATTATTTAAAAAACATACTTGGAGGCTAGAGAGTATGGCTCAGTGGTTAAGAGCACTAACTGCTCTTGCAAGATGACCGAAGTTCAGTTCCCAGAGCCCACATCGGGGCTAATAACCATGCATAACTTCAGCTCCAGGAAATCTGATGCCCTACCCTGGCTTCTGAGAGCACTGCACGCACAAACACACTTCCATACATTCAGGCAAAACACTCATGCACATAAAATTTTTAAAAAATAAGTGTTTTAAAATGTACTTGGGCCAGACATGGTGGCATGTCTCTAATCCTAAAATACTTGGGAAGCTGAGGTAAGAGAACAAGTTGAAGGCCAATCTGGATAACTTATTGAGAAAATATCTCAAAACGAATGTTATAAAAGAGCTAGGGATGTAGCTCACTGGTACAGTATTTGCCTAGACTTCCCAAGAGTCTAGGTTCATGATGAGGGAGACTAGAAGGGGGGGAGGGGAGGGATTCAGGATAAAAACTAGAAAGCAACAAACAAAAAAATATTGCTATTCATTAATAAAATTATAGGATTTTTCCATACTCTTTTTTCTAAGAATGCTTTTAAAGATTCTCATTTAATGTAAAGGTAACTGGATTTTTTAAAGGGAATGATAAATAATGGACAAAACAACCTGATCAGAAGTATCAGATTAACATTTCAAAATAAAATTATTGTTAGAACCTACACATCACACATGAGCAGCACATCATACATGTAAAGTGTCTGTCTATTCCTCATGACAATTTACAAAGTACAAATTATATTACAACTCTTCTGCCTCCATTTGATATGTAGAAAAAAACAGAAACTACAAAGTAACTTATTTAAGACCAGGGTAGGGGCTGGAGAGATGGCTCAGTGGTTAAGAGCACTGGCTGTTCTTGCAGAAGATCTAGGTTCAAATCCCAACATCCACATGGTGGCTAAAAACTATTCGTAACTACAGTTCCAGGGGATCTAACATCCTCCTCTGACTTCTGTGGGCACTTACATAATGCAGGCAATACACTCTTACACATAAAATAAAAAAAGATCACAGAGTAAATAATGGTGCCAAAGTATGAACTTCACAGCTACATAACTGACACTCTTAGACTGCCTTCCTAATACTATGTAGGATTTTTCAATCATCAGTCTCTTAACATGAATTCATAGGTTCATACCATTTGTTGCTTTGACAACCTCAAAGTATTAAGAAATCATTTTAAGGGGCTGGAGAGATGGCTCAGCAGTTAAGAGCACTGACTGCTCTTGCAGAGGACTGAGGTTTGATTCCCAGCACCACATGGCAGCTAACAACCGTCAATAATAACTCCAGTTCCAGGAGATCCAACACCATCTTCTGACCTCTGAGGGCACTGCATGACATGGGTGCACTTACACACATGCAGGCAGTACACAAAAAATAATAAAAATATTTTTTTAAAAATCATTTTAAGCCAGGCATGGTGGCACAAGCCTGTAGTCCCAGCACTTGGGAGGCAGAGACAGGCAGATCTCTGTGAGTTCAAGGCCAGCCTGGTCTACACAGTGAGTTCCAGGACAGCTCGGGCTATAGGGAGACCCTGTCTTAAAAAGACCAAAAAAAAAAACCATTTTAAAAATTAGAAAAATAATTGAACTCAGAAAGCAAATTACCTTCTATATGTAGTATATATAAATGTCTATATTCTAACAAAAGAACAATCCTCCATTGCAATTATAAATGCTACATGCTTTATTAGTAGCAGAAAAAAATACTAACTTTTTTCCATCAAAAGAAGTGATCTGAAAACAGTATCGTCTGTCTTCACAGTCCACAGCCATCACTGAACAGTTGTCTATGTCCATGGCCAGGCCTCCTGCCACATCTCCACGGGCTTGACTCATTAAGTTTCCACCTTGTGTGAAGTAAAACTGTCTATCCCAGGTAGACGACACCAAGCCTGTTTTACTAAATAAAGAAAATAAATTGACATTTTAATAATGACACACCTAAAATTCCTTTATTATCAGCCAGACACAAGATAAAGCATGTCACAAAGAACCTCCAAAAAGACACCAAGATGCTAAGGAGTACATCACTTTTTCAGATTTTAAGATGCTTTTAGATTTGTTGACTCAGTTGTGTGAATGAACACGTGTACTGTTTCCAAAACAAGACTGGAGAATATTAAGTTGCAGCTATTTTAATGATAGATAGTTCAATATTCCAAGGGAAAAATTCAATTTTATTTCTAGGGTTAATCTACTTCATCATCTTATCATCAAGTAAAGGCTGAAGGTACAGCTCAATGGTAAAGCTCTTGCTTGGCATGCTCAGGAGCTTGGGTTCCAACCCAGCACTGAGAAATTAAAGGGAAATTAAAGGGAAAAAAAAAAAAAGCTTGGCCTATCTTCAAGTGAAAACTCAAATCTGACTTGATGCTGTAATCACATATTTTGTTAAGTACCATAGATGATATTTAATAGCATCCACTCACATGTTATGAGAGATTTATTTAAATTCAAATTGGTTTTATCTCTTTTACAACTCCATTCAATAAACATTAAGGTAGGATTTAAAAATTATTCACATACTTCCATTTGTCAACAAGCTATACACCACTAAAAAGGTTCAACCTTTAATAAAACCAAAACAATAAATCTTACATTTATTTGGTATTACCTTATAAGACATGCTATATGAAAATGACAGTAATTTTCTTACTTCCTAGTATTTAGGTATCCAGCCTTTCGAGTTAAATTTCTATTAACAGGAAACTTGGTGGGGTCTGGGTCAGGCACATACAAAGGGTCACTGGCTACTTCCAAATCCTCTATTGTCTGTTGCATGGTCTCTACGTCGCAATCCATTTCCCTGCGAACACTAATACAGAGAACAGATTAGTTACTATTAGTCACAACCAACAAAGAATTCTTTACCAATCCATTTTGCTTATATTTTTTTTTCAAATTTTTTTTAAAGAAAGAGACAGTAGGGTCTGGAGAGATGGCTCAGCAGTTAAGAGCACTGACTGTTTTTCCAGAGGACTGAGGTTTGATTCCCAGCACCCACATGGCAGCCAACCATTGTCTGTAACTCCAGTTCTAGGGTATTCGCCGCCCTCTTCTAACCTCAGTGGGCACTGTACAACATGGGTGCACTTACATCCATGCAAGCAATAAATATATTCATACACATAAAGTAAAACTAAATAAAATATTTTTTAAAAAAGGAAAGGAAAGGAAAGGAAAGGAAAGGAAAGGAAAGGAAAGGAAAGGAAAGGAAAGGAAAGGAAAGGAGGAGGGAGGGAGGGAGGGAGGGAAGGAAGGAAGGAAGGAAGGCAGGCTGGAAGGCTGGAGAGATGGCACAGTGGTTAAGAGCACTGGTTGCTCTTGCAAAGGACCCAGGTTCAATTCATAGCACCCACATAGCAGCTAACCACCATGCAAAACTCCAGTTTCAGGGAATCTGATGCCCTCTTCTGTCCTCCAAGGCACTGCACAACACAAATGCACTTAGATACATGTAGGCATAACACTCACACACATAATGAAAAAAAAAACAAAAGAAACTTTTTTTAAAAAAGTAGTATAGGTGGTTAAAGTAACATAAATTCATAAAATCATTTTAAACACTCTTGAAATTTAGGAATTTTGGAAACAATACAAATTTGAAAACTAATGAAGTGACTGGATACCTAACTGCAGAATAATTTTTAAACTGCTGTGTAGTACATACAGCACATGCTTAACATCCATGAGGGCCTGCATTCAATCCCCAGCACCGAAAAAAAGAAAATATAAATCATTTTAATCTTTCTCCATACCTCAGATTAATGGCATTACTGCTCAGACTTTCAAACCTGACCAAAATTGTTTTCTCTCTCTAAGCTCTATGGCTTGGAAAATAAGATGAACTTAGTAATCTTCCAAGCAATGTCTCCAGTTTAGATTTTAAAGATAATTTTACTTAGTAATTTCTATTTTGACCTATATTATTCAGATATAAAAGATAACTCTCAATCATTAAAAATTGTCATCAAATTTCACACTGTTACAGAGTTTAGAGTTTACATTCTAGAGAAAAGTAAAAACTCTAAGATGCAGCTGTGGCAGGAAAATAACCTTTAGGAAATTAAGCTGTAAATATGTTTAAATTATGGCATTTATACTTGTTAACTTATTTACATCACTTTGTTTTTATTTCAAGAAAAAAAGTACTTACTTCGGGGCTGGAGAAATGGCTCAACGGTTAAGAGCACTGACTGCTCTTGCAGAGGACCAGGGTTTGATTCCCAGTACCCACATGGCGGCTATGAACTACCCTTAACTCCAGTTCCAGGGGAATCCGATGCCCTCTTCTGACCTCTGTGGCATTGCATGCTCACATACATGCAGCAATACACTCATACGCATAAAAATAATAAATATTTTTTTAAAGTACTTACTTCTGTACACTTGTTCCAATATTAGCTAAAAATTCTTCCAGTTGTTCATTGAGATTTTCAGACCCCATCTTAAAGAAACTTATCTGGGGAGAAGGAGGAGGGACAGCTGAACAACACAACACAAATATACAGATAAAAATATTTAAAGTAGGCCAGGTATGGTGGTGCAAACCTTTGAAACCTGCTGTTGTACACTGTGATTGTTAGAGCATAGAAAACAAGAAAGGACTGTGGCTTTATCAAGTTTGTGTGCCAGTGGGATGAGACTGACAGTAAACAAATAAGGAAATAGGAGTTATGTGGTGGATGCTTTGAAGAAATAAGATAGCGGAAACCAGGAATGGTGGTACATGCCTGAAATCTCAGCTCTAAGGAAGCTTAGGCAGGAGGAAGGCCAGCCTGGGCTACACAGTGAGACCCTGCAAGGAGAGAGAGAGAGAGAGAGAGAGAGAGAGAGAGAGAGAGAGAGAGCTGGGCATGGTGGCACGTGCCTTTAATCCCAGCAATCAATCAGGAAGCAGAGGCCAACCTGGTCTATATAGTGAGTTCCAGACCAGCTGAAGCTACAGGAAACCGTTTCAAAAGGACCAAAAAAGTATATATATTTAACGTAAATCACACTAACAATCCTGAGATACATGGTTACATAAAAAAAAGACAATGGTTTATTAAATCTGTGCAAGACCAGGTTACAATTTACAATACCTACTGGAACAGTCACTGAAGGAGCTAGAATTAAATTCCATTGTGTACCCTTTTATCTATATTTAGGGGTTATTTTGTTGTTTGAGATAGTCTCACTGTGTATCCCAGGCTGGCCTCAAACACCTATTCCTCCTGCCTCGGGCTACCACACCCACCTTATAAGTACTCATACCTAGTACCTGAAGGGATATTCAAATTTCTTTCAAGTCTTGATTTTTTTTTAATTTACTTTATGTGTATGAGTGTTATACCTGCATATAAGTACACCCATGTCGTGCAATGCCTGCAGAAGAGAGAAGAGGGCATCGGATCCCCTGGAACTGGAGTTAAGGACAGTTGTTAGAAGCCATGTGGGTTACTGGGATTGGAACCCAAGTGGTCTGCAAGAACAGTCAGTGCTCTTAACCACTGAGCCATCAATCCAGCCCCTCAAGTCTTGATTTTTATCATATAACCTAAAATTAAAATTTCTAGCCTCTTTCATAATGTGCACCTGTTTGGGCATTTGAAAGTTCATCTTTTTTTGAATGTATAAGAGTGTTTTGCCTGCGTGTATGTAAGTGCATCCATGCATGTAATGCCCATGGAGGTCAGAAGAAGGATCCCCTAGAACTGGAATTAGAGTTGTTAGCTGCCATGTGAGTGCTGGGAACCAAACCAGGAAGGAGTCTTTTGCAAGAGGTTCAGGCCAGTGTTCTTAACCAGAGCCATCTCTCCAACCCCATCTATTATTTTTGACTCAAAAAGTATGCAAGGAACATGGGACAAATGCAAACTTGCTCATTCTTTCTCAGACTTATAAAGCAAGAATGAATGGGAGCTGCAGCAAGAGACACCACTCTGGATTCATTTAATTTTCTGCTTCCCATCCCCAACTGTCCAAAAAAGTCCAAAAATAATGTGTGCTTTCATTTATTCTACGTTCAGATCTTTATTTGCAAAGAAAACCATCCCCCCTCCTTAAAATAGGACACTAATGAGTTTCTAAAATTACTTTTTAAAATCACCTCACAAATTAGTATGTTGATAACAGTTTGTAATATCTTTGCCATTGATGTAAATACCAAGCTTAACATTAGGCTTTTAGGATACATACAATCCAAAACACAGTACAGTATTTACCTGAGCTTGCATGTACCCAAGTAGAGGTTCTAACAATGCTATTTTCTTCTTGTACTGAAGAGTATTCAATGCACAAAAATAATGCATCATGGTCTGGTGCTGTTTCTTCCTGGAAGTATACACATCTTCTGTTACTTCATACTTCACCTTCAAATGAAAAGATTAAAATAATATTTACTTAATTTTGAATTATCTTCAGTAGAAGCTATAGGGAAGAGTCTACCAAGGAAAACAGTGTATCACTAATAATTGAAAATAACTTTCTTATTTATTTTTTTTATTTTTTGGTCTTTTTGAGACAGGGTCTCCCTGTAACCCCAGCTGTCCTGGAACTCACTATGTAGACCAGGCTGGCCTTGAACTCACAGAGATCCACCTGCCTCTGCCTCCTGAGTGCTGGGATTAAAAGCGTGTGCCACCACCCCCGGCACTTTCTTATTTTTTAATCTATTAGAAATCCTGGGGCTGGAGAGATGGCTCAGCAGTTAAGTGCACTGGCTGCTCTTGCAGAGGACCTGGATTCAGTTCCCAGCACCCACACGGTGGCTAACAATCTCCTGGAACTCCAATTCCAGGGGATTCAACGCCCTCTTCTGACTTTCCATGGGCACTGCATGACATGGGTGCAATATACTCACACATATAAAATAAAAATAATTTTTTAAAAATTCCTTCAACGTACTAGCTAAGCTGATCTTCCTGTTTACCAACCATATCACTTACAAAATATGTATTTGCATATAACTACAAATGTACATATCTACACTAAGCATGATGAAGCCCATCTCATGGGCCATTAGCCATTAGTCTCTGATCTTAATCAGTTCGCACCCCTCCTAGTTTCTATGTGCCATACTTTATTCCTACTTGCTTGTCTTCCTTCACTCTTACTTAAAATACCCTGAGTTCTTTCACTCAAATAACAAATTTTCACTGAGAATTTATATTTGCCTAACATGCATGAGGCTCCTTTTTTCTCTGGCCTTTCCTTGGAATACCTGATCAAGTATCAAGAGTATCCCAATATCCCAGTAAATTTTTATCTCCTTCCTGTCCAAGTACCAGAGGAATTATACCTCTAACTGGGTTCTTTATCTGCTTCTGTATATAATGTGTGTTTGTGTGTACTGGAAAAAACAAAATAGAAGACAGTTTCCTCATAAAACCTGTACTTTTTCTTACCTACCTCTATCCAAATAATCTAAGATTCACAATGGATTCCCCTTCCTACTATAGGACTTGTAATTTCTACTATAAACTCTCTCTCAAAAGTAGGGTTTGGAAGTGTGGCTCAGAGGTAGGCTATTATTGCCTACTATTCACAAGGCCCTGAGTACAATGCCCAGTGGGTATGGGGAACAACTCCCAAAAGAATTTCTTCCTCTCCTCTTTCAATAACAGTAACAGTCACTGTAACTTTACGAACCATTCCATTATCTTTTTGCTGGATTCCCCAGTACTGTCCTTATCCATTTTCATTAGTGCTTTGTTATATAAAATAGCTGTGTGGCATTACTCACTTAGAATCCTTTGCTGGCTGTTCACTCCCTCTAATGCAAATTCCGAGGCCATAAATATAAGCAAAAAAACTATTGGGCATTGGGAGGGAGGGGGCACTGTTTGTGTTTGAAGATACTATCTCATTCTATAGCCTAGGCTGAACTTAAACTCATTATGTAGTACAGGCTAGCCTCAAACGTTCAGTGATCTTCCCACTTACACTTCCCAAGTGCTGGAATCACAGGTGTGAGTCACTATACCTAGAAGCTACTTTGTCATTTCTGCCATATCTCCCCAAACACATCTAGAGACACGTCGTCATAATCACTTTCCATCGCCACTGTACTAATCATGACTAGAATTTAGTTAATTCTGCTAAGAAAGGTACTCGGCATGCACTATCTAATTTCACCTTCACAATTATTGTTTTGTGGGATTTTTTGTTTTGTTTTTGCATAGGGCAATGAAGACTTGGAATTAATAATACATGACCTTAGGCAATGTAGTAGGAAACCTCGGATTTGTTCCCAATTTGACTCCAAAGTCAGTCCTCTCAAACTTTATATTCTCCAAACTCTACAGTACGCCACTACAGAGGCTGTTGGGGTTTTTTTTGTTTTGTTTTGTATTATTTTGTTTTGTTTTGTTTTAAGGAAAGTCCTCTCCAAGCACCAAACAATGTTGCCCACTTATCTACAAGCCACATGTCACCTCTTAAATGTATCCTATCCTCTTTCCCAACTCACCAGCAAAGCTCTTTCTGTACTCTTTTCAGGAAAATCTCTATTACTACATTTAAACTGTGTTAATTCATGCAGTCTCCTCCTCCTTGTATTCCAGCATGCACTTACACAAAAGCCTCCAATGAATGTGGACTGTGTACTCTGAGAGCAGGGGTGGAGCCTATGTACATTATTCCCCGAAGGCATCAACGCACTGCTTGATAAATAGATGCTCAATAATGTTTATTAATTTTTTAAATTGTTTTAAAGTATTTGGAAGAGCCAGAGCAATACAAAGCATGCCAAATTTTATAGCCTAGACCCTCAAAAGTCCCCTGGGAGAAAACTGCAGGAGAATAAAATCTCTGGTCTGGATAAAGACCCAACTTTCACGTCAGGCATGGTGGCACATGCCTATAATCCAAGCACTTGAGAGGCAGAGGCAGGTGGTGAGATGTGAGATCTAGGCCAACCTAGTCTCTATAGTGAGTTCTAGGTAAGCTGGGTCTACAGGGAGACCCTGTCTAAAGAAAACAAAAATTTTTAAAAAGATCTAACTTCCCAGTTTTGCTGATCATAGGATGACCCCTAGGAAGGAAAGTTAAGTCATGCTAAGAGATGGGTGGAATACCTAGTGGATTAATGAGATGATAAACTTTTCTTGCCTGGAATCCTGCCCCCCGCCCCCAATGCAGGACTGGGTTACAGACATGTGGCTCTCTTCAGAAAAGTGTAACCTCTCCTTTTCTTATTTACATCTTTATTTCTAACCATGCTTTCCCAAACATTTTGGGCTCTTACTTTTTCCCTAAAGCTTCTTTCCCCTCCCTGTCATGTGGCTGTCAGTTCACCACCTATCTGGCCTCCATGCCAATTCTCAACTAGCATGACTTTATGGCTTTTCTCCTTCTCCCCATCATTCTCCTCTTCAAGGTAGCTACTGAGATTTATAGCTTGACTGCTCTGAGGATTTTTTTCCTTCAATTCTAATAAAATGTCCTAAAGCTTCCTTTTGAGTCTTCTTAAATTCTTTTATGAATGATTCTAAGAACCTTAAGTGTACCCTGTTTTTCCCTATATCAAAATGACTAATGTAGATCTCTAACTGTGTATACTTTGGCAGTATTTGCACAATCAGGTAAACTGTGTACTGAAATTAGAAATAGAAAGCAGATTTTTGGCCTGATCACTGCATGAACAGCATTCTCTCTGCTGTCACAGTAGCTGTTACATCCTAAGTCCTGCTCAGTCATTGATTCCCATAAACAGCCACTGTGTGTCCACCAACAGCTCCAGTCAAGGCTGTAGTCACCAAGTCCCAGCCAAGCAGAGATAACCCACAAGCATCAGTATAGCTACACATCGAGCCCTGGATTAAGTCATTCGAGAAGAGTGCATTTTTCCTCAAATATAGTATTTCTGGATTTCACGCCTTGAAAAAATATCAAAAAGCATAAATACTTAAGTAAAGAAAGCATCACACCAGAATTTCACTGAGGTATACATGGGACTTTCTATCTCACAAGGTATTTCTGAATACATCTGTGGTCAAAATGAAAACAAAACATACACAAAATTATCAGAATACAAAGCAAAAAGAGGAAGTTTTCTATACTGGGAATCAACTACATTTTTAGAATAGCTATGTCAAATACTGGTAGAAGAAAAGCATTTTGTTTAAAAAGACTACAAATTGTTTAAAGGTTTTGAACAGCTAGGAAGAATAAGAGTAAAACTGCAAAAAATGTTCTATTTGCTCTGTTTTAAAATAGGAAAAACTAAACCACCTAATGAAATAGCCACTAACTATGATACTCAAGAAACGTGCAGCACACCTTGTCATTCTCTCTCTTTTTGGACAATCGACTGTATCTGTTAATTGCAGCATCATGATCTGAAAGCAGAAATGAAGATTAATAATACAACAGCACATATAAAACCTATAAATGCTGTCCACAGCTTCCACATGGGACTCTTTCTGCACATGTACTACAGCCAGGCTAAAGTTCCCTATGACATGATCGCTACATTCAGATTTTCCCCACAGCCAAGTTTCCCTTAAATTATACGACTACATATCAAACTGGCAGAAAACGCTGACTTTCAAAGAAACCATAATCTATTAAAGCTTTAAAAACTTTCAGTACAAAAAAGAATAAATGTTTGTTAAAGAAAAACAGAAGAGCTAAAGACGTAACTCAGTGGTAGAAGGCTTGCCTAGCATGCACAAGGCCCTAGGTTCAAGCCCCAGCACAGGAGAAGGGAAGGAAAAGGAGGGGGGTAGGGGAATGGAATATTTAGGTACAGCAGACTATTACACAACCTCTTCAGGTATTATGGAGATAGTAAATTGTAAGACTGATATTGGGGGCTAGAGAGATGGCTCAGTGGTTAAGAGTACTGGCTGCTCTTGCAGAGAACCCAGGTTCAATTCCCAGCACCCACACGACAGCTAACAATTATTCGTAACTCCAGTTCCAGGGGAATCCGACACCTTCTTCTGACCTCCTCAGGCACTGCAGGACATGGGTGCACTTGCATGCATACAGGCAATAGACTCATACACATAAAATAAAAATAACAAATAATAAATAATAATAAAATTTTTAGAAAGACTGAGGTAACTGTCTTTTTTTTTTTTTGACAGCACACAGGAGGTAGAGGCAGGTGGATCTCTTTGAATTTGAGGCCAGCTTGGTCTACATAGTGGTTTCTAGGCTAGACAGGGCTACATACAGTGAGGCCCTGATCCAAAAAATAAAATTGAATTTTTTTTTTTGCAAAAAGTGTATTCAAATAACACTGCTGATGTAAATAATATAATATTCCCTTAATCTTTTTTTTTTTTTTTAAGTTTTCTGAGACAGGGTCTGCCTGTAGCGCCAGCTAGCATGGAACTTACTATGTAGACCAGAATGGCCTCAATCTCCACAGAGATCTGCCTGCCTCTGCCTCCCAATTGCTAAGATTAAAGGCATGCACCACCATGCCTACCTACTTAATTTTTAAAATTAGGTTAATTTTTTTTAATTATTACATTGATTTAGTCATGATGTATACTGACAAATAGATCAATAAAACATATTTAGGGCTTACCATTACTAGCAATCTGAAACACCTCTTTTAACGTCAGTATTTCTGAAAAAGTTAAAAAATTTCAGCTTAGCATATTTATGAAATATCTTGGCCTATTTATAAAACAATTAGCATCACTTAAGCCATAATTAATATTCAAATAACAGTTTATACTGCCATGTTCAAAGTGAAAAAGTTATTATATTAGCTAGTCTATGAAACATTCACAGTCATTAACATACAAAGAAAACAATCTACCTGCTACAAATAATATGATACAAATTTTAAAGCCCACTGTAAATGCTAAGATATGCAAATATTCTGATGTAGTAATTTATTTTTGATATATGATTAATAACTTCAAATGCTGAATGAGAAAGAAGATAATTATGTTTGTTCCACATATAATTTAAGCACTTTACCATTCAATTTTCTACCTACCTAATGTCTGTATGATTGAGTTTATAAATTATAAGTAAGAAAATTAAGTTCTATAATATGTTCATTTTATCACCTGCTAACCCTAAGTGGGCAAAAATATCCAACTAGTAAGTTCACTAACTACCACAGTGGTTAGACGTGCCAGTGCCCCTACCTCCCACCACCCTAGCCCATACAAGCTTCTATGCTCTGGACAGTATCCTATTTCAGGTCTTGGTTATTAGCTCATTGGACTCTTAGACTTTCTTAGTCCAGTCTCCTAGAACCAAATCCACTTTATTCCATCCTCCAAAAGCATAAGGATTATGTTCCAGTGACCTCTTTTTGCTCATACACTCCAGTCCAACAACTTCAGCAGGCACTAGCTCTATCTAATCTATTTCTCCACTCGTCTTCTGCCTTGCCCAACACATTCAGCACTGTAGTTGGATCTCATATTCTCAAAACAAGCAACGTATTTCAACAACCCATACCTCTATGCATTCTGTTATCCCTAAGAGAACCACTCTCCTCTCTTCTGGAAAATTCTTCTTCAGCATTCAATGCTCAGGGCACATCTTTGGTGAAGCTTTTTGACCTTCTCCTCTGAGCCCCCATAGTTTTTTCTCATTCCTTAATTATGAAACACAGTATCCTAATTATGTGTTTACCAATCTTTCTTGAGGGAAGGGATACCACTATTTGTCAGAATCTAGTTCAATATCTATCAAGAGCTTCCATAAATGTCTAGTGATTAAAGTAAATGTAGCACAGGTTATGGTCAGAACTGGTTTAGATGAAGTAATATGAAGTCTACAAGCATTGATCTTCTGACAACTGATAAAAATAAACATAAGGTTGACTTTAATACCTTTCAGATCTCTTTCTTTAAACTGGGTAATGGGGAACATCATGGCATCAGCAAGTTGAGTTGAAAGTACCGCATGACAAGAGCTAAGCTAGTAAAAGAAAGACCAAAAAAGGCCAAATAACTAACAGATAACACTTATAACTATTAAACGTCTTTACTAATATTATGTAAATTAGCTAGACTCCAGTAAAAAGAAAAAAGGCTTTGACATATTTTACAAAAGAAAATCCTAAAGCTTATGTAATATAGTAGAAAATAAACAGTCAAAAGAAATTTCAGGGGCTCGAGAGATAGCTCAGTGGTTAAGAACAGTGACTGCTCTTGCAGAGGACCCAGGTTCAAATTCCAACACCCACATGACAGCTAATGACCATCTGTAACACCAGTTCCAGAGAATCCAACATCCTCTTCTGGCCTCTGTGGGCATTGCACAACATGGGTACACTTACACAGATGCAGGCAAAACTCACACACATAAAATTTTAAAAAATAATAAAGAAAATACTTTTTTAAAAAAATTCCATTTAAAACAAAAAAAAAAATTCAGGATGATCCTGTGTTTAACAAAAAATTCTCAATGTGACTCCAAAAGCATAAGCAACAAAATAAAATGAAAAATGAGCTCATTAAAAACTTTGGCCGTGCGTGGTGGTTCACACCTTTAGTCCCAGCACTTGGGAGGCAGAGGCAGGTGGATCTTTGTGAGTTCAAGGCCTGCCTGGTCTACATAGTGAGTTCCAGGCCAGCTGGGGCTACAGGGAGACCCTGTCTCAAAAAGACCAAAAAAAGTAAGTAAAAACTTTTATCCATCAGAGGATACTATCAAGAAAGTGAAGCTAACTCAGAGAATGAGAGAAAACATTTGCCAATCACATAATTAAGAAGAAACCTGCATCTCCAAAACTCCTAATGGCAAATAATCCCAATTTTTAAAATGGGCAAAGGATCTCCAAAGATATACTAATGGTTGATAATGCTCAATATCATTAGCTATCTGAAAAATGCCAATCAAAATGACTGAGATACCACAGCATTCCCATTTAATGATTGTAATTTAAAAAATGAAAACAGAGGCTCGAGAGATGGCTCAGCGGTTAAGAACACTGACTGTTCTTGCAGAAGACCGGGGTTCAAATCCCAGCATCCACATGGCAGCTAACAACTGTCCAGTAACTCCAGTTCCAGGGGATCTGACAGTCTCTTCTGTCCTCCACAGGCATTGCACAACACAGGTGCACTTACCTACATGCAGGCAATACACACAATTTTTAATAAAATGAAAACAATTGCTGGCAAGAGCTGCAGAATAAATAGAATTCTGCTACACTGTTCACAGGCCAATATGAAACAATTTGACAGTTCCTCAAAAAGTTCAATATAAATTATCAAATAACCAAGCAATCCCACTCCTGAGCATATACCCCAAAGACTGAAAACTGGTGCTCAAAAAATCAAACTTGTATATGAATGGTCACAGTCAAAAGGAAAATAATCCAAACACCCATAATGAGTAGATAAACAAAATATAGTAATATACACCTATACAATAAAATTTTATTCAACCAAAAGAATGAAGTGCCAGCACAGAAAACTCGAACACTAAATGAAAGAAGACAGGTCCCAAAATCCACAAACTGTATGGGTTAATTTATATGAACTATCCTCACAGGCAAATCTATAGAGATAGAAGACTAAGAGTAGTTACTGCCAAAGACTAGGGAGAACGGAGACGGGAAAGTGACAGCTTAGAGGGAAAATATTTCCTTTGGGATGATGCAAATGTTCTTGAACTAAATAACTGTGATGGTTGCACAGCACTGTGAATGTATTAAATCTTATGAGTGTCAAACATATGCATTTTACCATAATTTTTTTAAAAATGGAAAATATCCCATTCCCTGTATTTTGTTGTTTGTTTTGTTTACTTACAGTGCTAAGGATCAAACCCAGGGCCTTGTACATCCTAAGTAATTACTCTACCACTAAGCTATATCCCAACCCAGGATTATTTTTATATTGATATCCTAGAAGGTACTAGAAAAACTGGGGCTAGGGTATATCTTACTGGTAGAGCACTTGCCTAGCACTTGTGAGGCCATGAGTTAGACCTCTAGCATGGCAAAAAGTGTGTATGAATAATTACACACATACACACACACACACACACACACACACACACAACTAAAAAGCTTTCACTGCAAAAGTAGAGAACAGAGCTGGGCGTGGTGGCGCACGCCTATAGTTCCAGCACTTGGGAGGCAGAGGCAGGTGGATCTCTGTGAGTTCAAGGCCAGCCTGGTCTACATAGTGAATTCCAGGACAGCTGGGGCTTACAGGGAGACCCTGCTTCAAAAAGACCAAAAAAAAAAAGAAGAGAACAGTTATGGACTGTCCATACATCTCTCACTACTTTTTTCCTTCTAACTTCTAGGTCTTCATGTAGTTGCTGTTTTATGATTTGTTGTGATTGATGGTTTGAGAAATTAAGGGTTAATTTGGAAAGATTAATAAGGACTGAATAGTAAAGTGTTGTTTGTTGACAAAGGAAACCACGGGGCTAGAGATATGGCTCAGCAGTTAGGAACACTGGTTGTTCTTGCAGAGGACCTGGGTTCAAATCCCAGCACCCACATGGCAGCTAACAACTGTTCTAACTCCAGTTCCAGGGGATCCAACACCCTTTTCTGACCTCCACGGGCATTGCACAACATGGGTGCACTTACATACAATGCAGGCAGTACACACATACACAAAAAATAAAAATAATAAATAAAAATACTGTTCTTATAAGACAGTCATCAAAATGTACAAATATTGCTTTTAATAGCAATCTTTGTAATAAAACTTTATTCATAACCTGAACTATAAAAGTTTTCAATAAGGGCCATAGAGATGGCTCAGTGGGTATAGGTACCTGCTTTGCCTAATGACCTCAGTTTGGCCCCAGAAACCCACAAGAGAGAACTGGAAGGAGAGAACTGACTCCTGAAAGATGTCCTCTAACCTCCACACACACACCACAGCGTCCATGCACCCACCCATCCACCCACACCCATCCATAAAATAAAGTGTAATAAAAAGTCATAAAGTTCCCAATAAAAGCTTAAAATCTTGAGTAGCTTAAAGATCACCTATTCAAGCAAAATAACACTTACCTCATCTATAACCTTTGAAAACTGCTGTAAAGTAGAACTCATAACTTCATCATCACCCCCCAATGGAAAACGCTGAAAAGTGAGAAACACAGACGACATAAAGGTTCAATACAATGTTTTTTTGTGAATAACATCACAATCTGTGTTTTCAAGAAACTTTAGAATACTAAACTTTTGAACAATCTCCAAAAATACCCTTTTAATAAACTAAGTTTTATAATCAATAAACAAATGTTAGTGAAATAATGAATGTATTCCATACTGGGAGTTCAAAGATTTGGTTTTCAGTTGAATTCCTTCAATAACTAAACTTGTAACCTTGAGCATGCCTCAGTTTCTTTCTTAATAAAAAGAAATCTGGAAAGTAGATATCCTGTGTTTTAACGTTAAATCATTAACATTATCTCAACAGAAGAGCAATAGTGAAATTCAATGGCATATTCTGTGAACTCAAGAAAACCCAAGACATTATGCATGGTAACGCACGCCTGTAATCACAGCACTTGGAAGGCCAAGCAGAAGGATCAAGAGTTTGAAAGCAGCCTGACCTACATTGTAAGATTTTGCTGTAAAAAAATAAAATAAAAAGCCTAAATAGTCTTGATGGGAAAAGCGTATCTGTACAGATACTATATGATTACATGTTAAATCATGCTTTAAACTCTGATATATGGGGGCTGGAGAGGTGGCTCAGTTGGTTTAAGAGCATAGGCTGTTATTGCAGAGAATCCGGGTTTGGTTCCCAGCACCCATATGGCAGCTAACAACTGTCAGTAACTCCAGTTCTGGGAGATCTGACAAGACCCTCTTCTGGCCTCCGTAGGCATTGCATGCATGTGGTACCCTTATATACATGCCACAAAACAGTCATACACATAAAAATAAGTTAATTAGAATTTTGATATATGTACCTGTTTTTCATATTCTTTCAAAAGTTTTGAAGTCAGATGTGTTGCCGCACTTAATTCATTCTAAGGAAAAAGATTAGCATTCAAATTAGCACAATATTGCTGATTAAGAAAAATGTTTTAATTGATGATATCTAGGCCACCTTCATTTTTTGTCACTTTATTCTATGTATATTTTTAAATCCTCATCAGTGAAAGGGAGCTTCCATTAAAAGTGTTTCAAAAGAAAAACCAGGAGACACTACTGAAGAATTTCAGCAATGTTCCAGATATATACTTTTTTTTTTTCCCAAGACAGGGTCTCAGGCTGGCCTCAACTATGCAGCAGAGAATGACCTTGAACTCCTGATCCTCCTGCCTCTACCTCCAAGGCATTACAGGTGTATGCCATCACACCCAACTTCAGATATGTGTTTTTTACCTTATTTTCTAATAAAAAGTAAGCATTAAATATTTTTAAAGCTAGAAAAAAACTGTACATAACTTCAGTAAAATTTTTAGAGATTCCATGTGAATGACTGTTTATTCTATTTAGAGGTTATAGAACCATACTGTAAGCATTCAATAACATACAACAAAAATGTGTTTAACGCAGGTCATAACACAGCAACACAGCCACATGAAAGGATTTTTTTATTAATTCAGTTTTTTTCAGTCATATGATAAAATACTTCACTTATTAATTGAACGTATATGGTCAAAAATTAAGTCTTGACAGTCTATCTCAATGAAAAATTTTAAAAACTACTGTAGCAACTCTTTAAGTGCATATGAAAATATGAATCCAGAAAGAAAAGAAAATGAAAAGGATAACAAAATAAAACATATACACTTAACTAATCCCACAGAAAATATTTCAATAGAACCCAGGTTGTTTTAAAGTTTATAAATTATGGTCAGGCATGGTGGCACATACCTTTGATCCTAGTACTTGGGAGACAGAGGCAGGCAATCTCTTTGAGATTGAGGCCAGCCTGGTCCATATAAAGTAGCGAGTTCCAGGCCAGTTGGGGCTACAGGGAGACCCTGTCTCAAAAAAAAAAAAAATCATAGCCTTCTAAAATCATCTCCATGTATCTCAGAACTACTAACTAGATAGAAGCTGGCTACTTTCAAAGCCTTTACTTTAAACTTAAAAGCATGATTAGGGAAAATGCTAGTGATGACATGAGGTCTTCAGTCAATTAATTCACTATCAGTGAGTTTCAAGAAGAAAGCTCTCACTATGTTTAAGAGGGGGAGACAGATGCTTTAATCTGGTTACTTCTTTAGTGCTACAAACCAAAACTAAAACCTGAATTCTGTAATCAAATACACTTAGTGTTCATTCATCCTGTCAACAAATATTACTATGGCTCAAGAGAAGACCAGCAAACCAGGCAGATGTTATCTCTACCCTCATGGGGCTTAGAGATTCACTTTTAAACAGGACTGTGTTAGACTTTAGCTTTTTACCTGTGCATCATAAATCCGATGCATAGCTTGATACAACTGGTTCATATAGTTGGAAATAGCGGTAGCATCTTCTTCAAAAACACCCAATAAAGACCTAGTCTGTGAAATAAAATTTTAAAGTTTACATTAATCAGTATATAAAATCAGATAAACACCTTTTTTTTTTCTTTCTTTTTCAGTTTTTTGAGACAGGGTCTCCCTGTAGCCCCAGCTGGCCTGAAACTCACTATGCACACCAGGCTGGTTTTGAACTCACCGAGATCTGCCTGCCTCTGCCTCCCGAGTGCTGGGATTAAAGGCGTGAGCCACCATGCCCAGCCAAATACCTCTTTTCTAAAAGAGCAAAAACCCTAAGATAATAGAGTTCTAGTAATTGTTTTTATCTATTTTAAATATTTTGATAGTAATGCCAAGAAGTCAGTGTTTTTTGTTCTCAATTTCACTTTATTAAAGAAGTCACAGACTTCTGTGTGGTGGTGCATGCCTTTAATCCCACGCTTGGGAGGCAGAGGCAAGTGGATCTCTTTGAGTTCAAGGTCAGCTAGGGCTGACCTACAATAGCAGGTTCCAAACTAGCTGGGGCTACCGAGAGATCCTGTCGCAAAAAACAAAGGGGGGGGCGGCCTGGAGAGATGGCTCAGAGGTTAAGAACACTGGTTGTTCTTGCAGAAGACCTGGGTTTGAATCCCAGCACCCACATGGCAGCTAACAACTGTCCGTAACTCCAGTTCCAGGAGATCTGACGGCCTCTTCTGTCCTCCATGGGCACTGCATGACACAGGTACACTTACCTACACGCAGGCAATATACTCATACACATAAAATAAAAATAATAAAATATTTTAAAGAAGAAATCACATAAACTTTAGAAGGAATAAAAAAGGTATGCTTCTACGATTTAAAGATTCTGTAATTAAAACTAAAATCAAGAGCCATATAGGAGTGCCACGTTTTTAATAAGAAATAAAGCTTAAAGTCTAAAGAATGACATCCCTACACACACATATAGTTTGTTTTGAGATACTAGGCTGACCTAGAACTCACTACATAACCCAAACTGGCCTCAAACAACCTATGATTCTCCTGCTTCAGCCTCTGAAGTGCTGAGATTACAGATGTGAACCATCACACCTGGCTAGACTTCGTGTTTTTATTCAGTAACTTCCTGTATTCAAATGAGGAAGTTAAGTCAATTAGGTCTAAAGAGAGAAAAAAGAACGTTATGGAGCCATCATTTTCAGTCCTCTACTTCAAGAGTCTTTTTTGTCTTTATCATTCTGCCTCAGCCTCTTAGTAGCTGAGACTCCAGGCAGGCGCCACCACTCGGCTAGACTGACAGTCTTTTTCACCCTAGTACTCTAGTCCATTTCTCCCTACTGCTATCAAAAAGGAAATGTGGGTATGGTGGCTCATGCCTGTAATGTCACTGGGACACTGAAGCAAGAGACTACTGTGAGTTTGAACCAGCCTGGAATAGAGTGAAACCCTATCTTAAAAAAAAAAAAAAAAGCAAAAGAGGCATGGTGTATAATGCCTGTAATTCTAGCACTTGGAGGCAGGAAGATCAGGAATTTAGGGCCAGCCTTAGCTACATAGCAAATGGGAAGCCAGTCTAGACTACATTATACTGAGGGGGGGTACCAATTACTTTCTAAAGTTCATATCTGTTCTTATACATGAACAAGATTCAAGCCAGGTGTGATGGCACACGTCCCTATTCCCAGCAGTCAGGAGGCAGAGGCAGGCGGATCTCTGTGAGTTCGAGGCCAGCCTGGTCTACATAGTGAGTTCCAGGCCAGCTGGGGCTACTGGGAGACCCTGTCTCAAAAAATTAATTAATTAATTAACAAGATTCACTGAGATACTTATTTTCAAAACAATATACAAACATGAACAAGGCATGTCCTAATAGAGACTTAAAATTTTCTTCTTCGGCTATTTGCAGAGTACTGTTTTGGGGCAATATAACACTAAAGATCTTTATATTAAATCAGTTGGATTTGAAAATGCACATTAGGAGCTTTGAAAGTTTGAATAATCTTTGTTATTCTGCTTATTGAACTATATTCTAGATAAAATAGTCAAAACTGAGAAACTAGACATGGTGGTGCATGCCTTTAGTCTTAGCACTCAGAGGCAGAGAAAGGCAAATCTCTGTGAGGCTGAAGACAACCTAGTCTACATAGTGAGTTCCAGGCCAGCTAGGGCTAACAGGGAGACCCTGTCCAAAAATAAGCAAACAAAAACTGAGAAGAATATATACCCCAAAGCATTTTTCTCAACCTTATTTCTAAAAGCAGAACTTTAGGAAAACTCTCAAACAACAATGGAAGCTGGGTTGTGAGCTGGCTATGGTGACTCAAGCTAGAGTTGTAACGACTCTAGAAGCTAAAGCAGGAGGATCTCAAGCTAGTTTGAGCAACACAAGATTTCCTCTAAAAAGAAAAAAAAATTAAAAAATAAATAAAAGTAGGAGAGGGGGCCAGTTGGGACGAGGAAGGGGATCAGTGGGAAGGGGACAAGAAAGAATAAGAAGGGAGCAAATATGATGGAAAAACATTATGTACATGTATGGAAATGTCATGATGAAACCCACTATGTATAATTAATATATGCCAATAAAAGAGGCTTTTTAAAAGATTTTTAAAAGTGTGTTAAGTCAGTTATAGAAATGCACAAGCCTTGAAATTTTAAATTCAGATTTTTAAGCTATAACACAGAGAGAGAGAGAGAGAGAAAGAGAGAGAGAGAGAGAGACAAAGATATAAAGTTTTCTGTATCTTTCAATTTTTCTGAAGCAAGCAACTATTGTTTTTATAATCAAGGCCAAAAACATTTTTTAAAAAACCTATTTACAGCCAGGCATGGTGGCACACGCCTTTGATCCCAGCACTTGGGAGACCCTGTCTCAAAAACACCAAAAAACAAAACAAAACAAAAAAACTATTTACTATTTACTATAATTGAAGTTCAGAGAAGTTGAGTGACTTGCCTTAAAGCAAGAATACTGTATGGTTAAAACTCTTATTTGCAGGGCTGGAGAGATGGCTCAGCGGTTAAGAGCACTGACTCTTCTTGAAGAGGATCCGGGTTCAATTCCCAGCACCCACGTGGCGGCTACAAACCGTCCTTAACTCCAGTTCCAGGGGAATCCGAAGGCCTCTTCCGACCTCCATGGCATTGCACCACACTGGTGCACTCACATACATGCAGGCAATACACTCATACACATAAAATAAAAATAATAAATAAAATATTTTTTAAAAAAAACCTCTTATTTGCTTATTCTGTAACAAGCCTTTCCATCCTGCCCACAGGATGGAATTACCTCCAAGCATCTTACCTCCCTACAAACAAGTCTGTTGCCTTCCTAAATCCCAGTTGTCCAATTAAATTGTCCCAAATATTATCTAGTTCAAATATATTACTTCTAGAAAATGAAAGTGTATGAATGTGGTTATTTTATTAAAAATTACTATAAAGGCTGGCAAGATGGCTCAAAATGGGTAAAGGCACTTGCTACACAGGCCTAAAGACCTGAGTTCAAATCCCTTGAACCCACGTAAAAGTGGAGGACAGCATCAACCCCACAAAGTTGTCCTCTGACCTCCACATGTACACCATGGCATGCACAACACATACACATCTCACACACACACACACACACACACACACACACACAAATAAGACTTTAAAAACATTTTTTAACTACTAAAAAGGGCTATAAAAGTAAGCTGGCTCAGTAGGTAAAAGCACCTGCTGTAAAAGCAAGAGGACCTGAGTTCAAGTCCCCAGCACCCACACAAAAGCTGTGCATAGACACACATGCCTATAATCTAGGTATTGGGTAGCAGAGACAAGTGGATCCCAGTTCATTAACTAGCCAGTCTAGCTAAAACGGCAAGCTTCAAGTTCAGGGAGAAACCCTGTCTCAAAAAATGAGACAAAAAATAGAGAAAGACACATAATAATCCTCCTCTGGCCTCTGCATGTGCGTGCACAGATGCATGCACCTTACACACACATAAGCACCCACACACACACACACACACACATGCACACACAACTATAAAACTGGTGCTAGAGATATCACTCCATTGGTAAAGTACTTGTCACACAAGCATGAGGACCTGAGTTCAATCCCAAATGCCTATGTAGAAAGCTAGGCATGGTGGCAAGTACACGGTAATCCACACACTGAGAAGGGAGACAGGCAGATCCCCATGCCAGCCAAGCCTATTTGGTCCCATGAGAAACCCTTGTCTCAAAAAACAAAGTGGACAAAGCCTGAAGAGGAACAACACCTGAGCTCATCCTCAAACTGCCAAACATGCATATGTATTCATGAGCACCCACACACACACATAACACACACACACCCGCACACCACACACACAAATCACTATAAAACTGCTACTTAATGAGAAATGCTTGTCAAAAACAACAGGGCTGGGAAGACAGCTCAGCAGATAAAGCACTTTCCCCAAAAGCTTGAGGACCAGAGTTCAGATTCCCCAGAACCCACCTAAAAGCCCTGAAGGCTTGGAGGCCACATGCAATCTCAGCACTCAGGAACCAGAGACAGGGTCCCCAGAGATACCTGAACTGGCTGAACTGGAGAGCTCTAGGTTCAGGGAAAGACCCTGCCTCCACAAATAAAGTGGAGACCAATCAAGGAAGATAACAAATGTCAACTTCGGGCCTCCACATGCATACAACTGAATGCAAACACACATATACCACACATATACACACACCAAAAAAAAAAAACAACTCACAAAACCAGCATTGGGGATTTAGCTCAATGGTACAGTATTTTCATAGCAAATTCAAGGCCCTGGATTCAGTCCCAAGCACCCAAAATAATAATAATAAATAACTTTTAAACTATAAAACATGACAACTGAAAGTACTTGTGGCTCAAGCCTGCAATAAGCACTTAAGAAACAGACACAGAAAGATCTCATGTAGCCTGGGCTACAGAATGTAACTGACTGAAAAGCCAACACACACACTCTAACACTCAAGCTGTAAACTACAAGAAAAGTTCAGGTCACTGAACAATCCATTCTGTTTATAATCATTAAGGGCTATTAAAAGCAGGTTAAGTAAAAGAAGTTAAGTCAGCTTATTGAGTCTCAATTTTTTAAAAAAAGGAAAATGACAAAATTCATCTGACCAATACAAACCCACAAAATTGCTGCAAGTTATCTGAAAGAAATATAGCTTAAGACTTTATTTATATGGAGGAAATCATTAAGCAAAATTTAAACTGGCTATGAGATCAGTCAAAATGCAGGTTCCTTTTTGTCAGCATAGGCTGATAAGAGTACATTACCAGCAAGCAACTGGCCTGTGAAGATAGCTTTCAGAATGAAAAACGAGCAAATCAATTCTACAATCAAAGCCCAATTTCAACTTGACAATCAAAGCTGGCACAAGTCCATGGCAGGCGTGCCATCCAGGAAAGGAGGCTCTTTTCCTTTTTATTGGGGGGGGCGTAGGAAACTATAAAGATACATGAAATATACATTTCTCAGTAAGCATTTTTTCAGACACCAACAAGCATCTCTCCCTGTGTAAAAGCTGGCATAGGGATGAAGTTTATGCCAGTTACAGCCCCGCCAACACCATTTACAACTGCTTTCATGCAGTTCTGAAAAAAATACCAAACGGTTACATTTTCCACCATTGTCTTAAGCTAGAACAACCACAGCAGCATCAGCCTCATCGCACAAAACGCAGGGCTTTTATTTTGATGAGTCGGTGGGGGCCAAGCCCGCAGCCAGAGGCGCAGCGACGGCGGCGGCGAAGGCGTCTTCCATCACCGCAGCACTGCCGGAGTGACAGCTGCCGGCCGCGACCCCGACCCGCGGCAGGGGGCAGGCGCGCAGACTCCACGTCCACGCGAGGCACACACGGCCTCGCAGCTCCTGCCCACGAACACAGCCATCCCTCCCCAGCCGGCCGGGCCTCCACGACCACCCGACCGCCCGACCGGTTTCCTCCGAGAATCCCACCGTCAAGACGGATCACCGCAGGCCATGGCCGTAGGAGCCACACCTTTGGAGAAAGGCGAAGGGAGCCGGCGCGGACGTGAGCGCCAGGCCCCACAGGACAACGCTGGCAGCTCGGTCTGCGCCGCAGGCCCGCGAGGGCCTCCGGTAGGGCGGCCGGGCACCCACGGGCGGCGGCGCCCAGGTGGGCCGGCGGCACCTGCGGCGGCGCCAGGCCTGCGCCCGGCCGGCTCCCCTCACGACCCGCTACCCTCACCGCCCGCCGCCCTCCTCACCTGCGGGCTGTCCTCCAGCGTCTCTTCGATGGGCAGCTTGTCGATCCCCGGCATCGTGGCGAACGCAGGGCGGCGGCAGGACTATCGGCAGCCGCCCACAGCTCCGCGCGGGCCCGCCTGCAGCAGCTGACCCGGCCCGCCCTCTAGCCTGCGCCGCCGCCGCTGCCGCCGCCGCCCCAGCCAGGCACCCAGCCGCGGCCGCGCGGGAAGTCCCGCCCCCTGCCCGCCTCTGGCGCGCCCATTGGCTGGTAGAGACGCCCGTCAACGTTGCAGCGAGGACTGGGAGGTGCCTTTGCTGCGCCTGGCCCTTCCGCGAGCTCTGGCCGCCAGCTCCTTCGTGCGCGCGCATTGGATGTCAGTGGCCCCGTCACGGCCTCGCCCGCGGTTAACCCCAGCCTCGAGTGACGACCACATGGGGGGATCTGGGGAAGTTTTACTCCTGCACCATATGTAGTCAGCGACCTTGAAAAAAACCCCTATTGCCGGCGCCTCCGTTTCCTCAAATTATAACCTTTCCAGCCCTTCCCGAAGCTTCTAGTCCTAACTCCAGCAAAGGGGTGCTAACTCACAAATCTTGGGAAACCTGAAATTGTGCCGTTAACGGGGTTTGCTGGAAAATTGGTGGATGGTAGACGTGAAACTCTTGGATATCAGCATTACTCAGTTGAGTAAAGCCCATGACCCTGTTACCAATTCCTAAATTCTTAACTGGCCCAGAAGTTTGACATGCTATTATTTACAACTACCTTAATTCTTATATATTACAAAGGAAGACGTCCTTTATCCTTTAAAAAAAAAAAAAAAAAAAAACACTTCGTGAGGACCTGAGTTTAGATCCCCAAGTGAAAAACCGGGGGCGGCAGCCGGTGTGATCCCCGAACTGGGGAGAGAGACTGAAGTTGGCTGGCCACAGCCTAGCCAATCAGTGTTTCAGGTTCAGTGACAGATCCTGTCTAAATAAAAGAAGCGACTGAGGAAGATACTCCCACCCCATGTCAGGCCTCCATGTGCACACAGACATAAGCACACACTAAAATAAAATTTAAAAATAAGAATAGACACAGCAATGGTGTCAGCATACACAAGTTCCATGCAAACAAACTCAAGCAGACAAAAACCCAGCATAGAACTGGGAAAATGGACAGCAGACCCCAATCTTAGCTGAAGAAATATTGGCAACTGATTACTGCTAGGTGAGGGAGAGCTGATCTTCCTAAGATGAGGGACTACTGGACCTCAGTAGATGGACTTGCGCTGAGGAACATCGAGACACAATAGGCCTTAACACAAATGACAGAGTGTATGACTTCCAATGTGGGGGGTGACTATGGGAGGCTGTCAGTGGGGACGGGAGTATAAAAATGATTAAGATTGATTGAGATGTTCTGTATGAAAATTCACAAAAATTCAATAAAAACTATCCTTAAAAAATAAGAATATACTGGCTAATTATGTTGAGAACTGATTAGCATTTCTGTTTGATGGAAAAAGTTTTTGAAGACGCTTTAAATAGCTTCTTCAGGTTCTCCTTTTATTGTAAAGTGCAGCTCACACAGTTGGGGATTTGACCCGTGAGGCTAGACCTCTGGTCCTCTTACCACTTCACCCATTTTCTCCTGCTTCACTTTGCCTTTTTTATTTCTCTATAGTGTTATAAGAAGTTAGTCAGTATACAGAAAAAAACAGCAAAATCACTAGTATTTCCCAAAACTTTAGCCATTAACTCCGGCAGTCCATTCCACTATCATCCAAAGAGTTTGAGATGCTGGGACTGGAGAGATTGCTCAGTGGTTAGGAGCACTGGCTGCTCCTCCAGAGGATCCTGTTTTAGTTCCCAGCATCTGCATGGCAGCTAACAACAGTCCATAACTCCAGTTCCAGGGAACCTGACGCCTTCTTCTGACCTTCAAGGATATTGAATGTGCTTATATATATGGAGGCAAAACACTCATTCGCATAAAAATAAATAATTTTTTCAAAAAGTATGAGATGCTGAGTAAAGATTATTAGCTTCCTGGTTCTCCAGATATATTGGAACAAACCCAGATACTGTAAAAAAAATCCAAATATGGTAATGGGAATGAAGTTAAGGTTTTAATCTAAAGTACTAGATTTTTCCATGATTTCTTGAAAGATAAAAATTATATTTCAAAAGTTTTATCAGATAGGTCTGTATTAAAGTTTCACAGAATTACCTTTAGTGTTATGATCTTCCCATTATAGCTCTCCCTTAGGTTGTCTTTTTTTTTTTTTTTTTTTTTTGAGACAGGGTCTCTATGTAACCCCAGCTGGTCTGGAACTCACCAAGTAAACCAGGCTGGCCTCAGTCTCATAGAGATCTGCCTGCCTCTGCCTCCCAAGTGCTGGGACAAAGGCATGTGCCACCACCCCTGACCTCCCCTTAGTTTCTTTATCAACCAGTCATTCTCTCAAAGAGATCTTTATTTTTTTGAGAGAGCTGGTTTGGAGCCAATTTTTACATTATGAAGGGCTCCACGTTGTGCTATGGGTGTGTTATCCTTGATATTTCTCCTTTTCAGTCTGCTAGCACAAGCATCATGCAACTTGGCTGTAAAGAAGAAAAACTTTCAAGCAGTTAGGGGTGACACAGGTTCATAATTCCAGCATTCAGGAGGCAGAGGGAGAAGGATTCTTGCAAATTTGAGACCAGCTTGGTGTACATAAGGAGTTCCAGGCCAGCCAGGACTACATAGTGAAACCCTATGTCAAAAAAATTGAAAAAGAGAGAGAGAAGGAGGGAAAGAAAGACTTTCAAAGTAAGTGACCTTCTTGATTAAACTGTACCTTATTACAAGAAAGGACAAAAAGATAATGACAGATGATAATCAGGAGTGACAACTGATAAATAGGTATGAGAAAAAAGAATGAGTGTGTGATGTAACAAGAGGAGTTAACCAACCAGTTTGGCCAAACCAAATTCCAATAAAAAAATTCTATTTAGTATCGGAATTATCTGGATGTGATGTTAATCATAAAATTAAATAATTTTCTTCTTTCTTGTTATGTTATCTAAACTGTTTCTGTAACGTGACCTCAAGAGACTAATACAATACCTAAGAAGTGCAAATAATCATTGCCAGGCCCAGACAGTTAAAAAGCAAACAAACTCAGCTGGTCTGGAAATGGTACATCTCTTTGACCCCAGCACTCAAGAGGCAGAGGCAGGCAGATCTCTCTGAGATCAAGACCAGGGCTTGATTAAGCGCAGAGATCAACAGGTACATAGAGAGACCCTATCTCAAAACAAAAACAACCAGACTGTTGACCAATTGGGTTAAAAAGTAGTTTAGTCAAATTCTAAAACTAGAATGACTTAAAACACATATAGCGTTAGGACACTGTACACCCTGCTCATTCAAATACATGTCTTAAACTTGTATTACTATGTAATATAGGATGTACATGAACTTCTATTCCTCCTGTTTCTACCTCCTGAATGCTGAGGTAACAGGCACCTCCACCATGCCTTATCTTATGTAGTCCTGGGAATGCAACCCAGAGCTTCATGCACACTAAGTAAACACTCTACCAACTGAGCTACATCTCCAGCTCAGTAACCACTAACTTTTGTACAACTAAACAACTCAGTTCATTTTAAGCCC
Source organism: Nannospalax galili (assembly GCF_000622305.1). Classification (NCBI taxonomy): domain Eukaryota; kingdom Metazoa; phylum Chordata; class Mammalia; order Rodentia; family Spalacidae; genus Nannospalax; species Nannospalax galili. The sequence continues at coordinate 566,930 of NW_008352327.1, forward strand.
ATTTCCTTTTATGCAGGAAACAGGGCTTGTTCAGAGAATGCCTCTGGGGTTACTGGAGACTGATATGTGGCTAGCACAGTAAAAACTTTAAACAGCCAGTTAATTATGAAAAGCAAGTCAGTGTTAAGCAGCATCCACCAAATAATTATTTGAGATACATCACACATATAATTCATTGAGACATTTCACACGTGTAATTTACAACAAAAGACATACAATCTTGTTAATAGGCTGCTTAATTATTAGCCTTATAAAATTATATTTGGTCTTATAATTAGATTTTTACATGCTACTCTGTGAAGTTCTGGTCTATAGTCTGTAATAGGAAAGAATCTGACAACCCAAATGATGCTGGGGCTTCACTTTTAAAAATTATTCCCCTAAGCACACATAAAAAATCATCTGCCGGGCGGGCGTGGTGGCGCATGCCTTTGGTCCCAGCACTCGGGAGGCAGAGGCAGGCGGATCTCTGTGAGTTCAAGGCCAGCCTGGTCTACAAAGTGAGTTCCAGGACATCTGGGGCTACAGAGAGACCCTGTCTCAAAAGACCAAAAAAAAACCCAAAAATCATCTGAAGGGCTGGGCATGTGGCACACACCTTTAATCCCAGCACTCAGGAGACAGAGGCAAGCAGATCTCTGTGAGTTCGAGGCCAGCCTGGTCTACATAGCGAGTTCCAGGCCAGCTGGGGCTACAGGGAGACCCTGTCTCAAAAAGAACCCCCCCCCCAAAAAAAAGTCATCTGAGGAGCTGTAGAGATGACTCAGCAATTAGGAGCAGTGGCTGCTCTTGCAGAGGAACCAGGTTTGGTTCTTAGCAGCCACATGGCTGCTACCAACCTACCATAACTCCAGTTCCAGAGGATCTGATGCCCTCTTCTGGCTTGAACAGGTATTGCATGACACAGGTACACTTACATACATGCAGGCAACTCTTATACATAAAATAAAAATAAATTTAAAAAAAAAATTTTAATCTCCAAATACTATAGTTAAGGTTTCCACTCTGGTGTTTGTGTCTGTGTGATGTGTGTGTGCATGGGGGAGGGAAGGATGGGTGCTGCACTCACCCATACGTGTGAATGTGGAGGCCAGAAGTCCACATTAGTATCCTAGTATCCTCTTCCATTGCTTACCATCTTTTTTTTTTTTTTTTTTTTTTTTTTTTAAAAAAAAAAAAGAGACAGGGTCTCACTATGTATTCCTGGCTGATCTAGAACTGGCTATGTAGACCAGCTAGCCTTAAACTCACAGAGATCCTCCAGCCTCCATCTCCTGAGTGCTAGAAATAAAGGTATGCACCATCACACTTGGCTCTCTTTATTTTTTGAGAGAGGGTCTCAAAAACCTGGATGTTGCTGTTTTGATTAGAATGGATGGCCAGTGAGCCCCCTGGGACCCCTGTTTCCCCAAACACATCCCAACCCTGGGGTTACAGATAGATACCACCAGCCTGGCTCTTATGTGGGTGCTAGGGACCCAAACTCAGGTTCTCTTGCTTGGACAGGAAGCACTGTACCCATTGGGCTGTCTTCCCAACCCTTCATTCTTTTCATACCTCACAATAAGGGTAAAATTTCCACATGAGTTTTGATGGGACTGTTCAAACCACAGCATTTATATTTTGGTAATTTAGAGAAAAAGAGTGCCAACAGCAAAACTATTACTATGCTGAGGTGTCTGAGGGTCTATTTGTTTGAGAGGTTTCGAATTGCTTCAAAGTTAAAAGACACATGGCCTTTATGATACTTTTTACCACCAAAAGAATTCTGGAAAAACAGCTCAAAGCGGAAGAGGATGCTGTTACAGGAGTCAGTATGTCCCATGAATGTTTAATATCTGTAAACATCTTAATTTTTACAAAATCTCTAATGGAAGTTAAAAAAACAAAATGGGGGGTTGGAGAGATGGCTCAGCAGTTAAGAGTACTGGATGCTCTTGCAGAGGACCTGGGTTCCATTCCCAGCACTCACGTGGTGGCTAACAGCTTTCCAGGGGATCCAAAGCCATCTTCTAAACTCCGCAGGCATTGCACGACATGGGTGCACTTACACTCATGCAAGAAATACATTCATACACATAAAATAAAAATAATAAAACAGCCGGGCATGGTGGCGCACGCCTGTAATCCCAGCACTTGGGAGGCAGAGGCAGACGGATTTCTGTGAGTTCAAGGCCAGCCTGGTCTACATAGTGAGTTCCAGGACAGCTGGGGCTACAGGGAGACCCTGCTTCAAAAAGACAAAAAAATAATAATAATAAAATATTTTTTTGAAAAAATAGGGTAACAGAATTGACTGACCCACATCAATTTGTTGAATGCAAGTCAGTTTCTGGGTTAATGAGCACATCTTTACATGAACACTAGATGGCACTATTAATTTAGTGTGGGACTCCAAACTGCCTTAGGGAATGACTGTCTTCATTCACCAAATATTTATTGCATAATGAGCAAACCTTAACAATCTGTGCCCTTATGGAACTTCAGTTTAGGGGGAATGGTGAGGAGAAAGACTTTAAAAAATAAACAAACAGTACTGAAATAATATGTTAAGTAATATGAGTTAAGTGTAATGGAAAATGGAGCAGGAAAATGGAATTGGGTGGGTGGCATCACAGTGTTAAATGGGCTTTTCAAAGTAGGCTTCATTGAAAAGGTGACATCTGACAGAAAATTTGAAGTCACAGGCGTGAGCCTTGGAAGCATCTGAGGAAAGAACATTCCAGTAAGAGACGGTTAGCACAGAGAACATAGCTCTAAGGCACGAGTGGCCAGGCCTGATTCAGAAACTGAACAGAGATCATGGTAGCAGGAGAAGAACATCAACAGGGACAGCCTGGGAATGGATCAGAGAGGAGACTGGGGCATTCAAAGTCATGACTCCCTGATAACGTTGGAAGAAGAGGAGGAGAGCAGGAAGAAGACAGAGAAGCCATCCATGTGGCCTCGAGGCAGAGAGAGGCAGGCCTATTGATGATTTAGCCAAATCACATTCTTAAGAAGACAATGGTTTAATCTAAAAATGGGTGTATAGTATTTCCTCTTCTCTTCCTGAATATTTGTCTAAAGTCCTCAGGGGATGTCAGGCAAAGTAGGGATCTAAGTAGAATGAAGCAACCCTGGTGACCCAGAACCCAGTATTTGAGTCCAACCATGATGAGGAGGGTATTTCCACATATCCTTCTTTTTAAGAAATGGTAAAGAGTACATTTTGGTGGAGAGGTGGCCTGGGGCAGAATATTAGTGGTGAAGTGGGACAAGTTAGGGATGTGCATTAGAAAGCAGTTTTAGAGTCCATACATGAAGAGGAGGACTTTTGTGGGAGCAGGTACCTGACAAGATTTCAGAACCCAAGGTGGGACGGAAGTATCCACAAAGGAAGGTAACCTAGCACAGGATGTCAGAACCCTGTACCTCAGAGTGAGATGAAGCAAGCACCCACATAGACAATGGCTGAGTCTGGTGAGTCCACACAAAGAAAGTACAAAAACGAGCTCAGGGTCTGGTGCTCAAGTGAAGTGAGATAAGGAAAGCTTCAGTTCAGCAGCGTCACCAAGGACAGGGCATCAGAAGTGAGGTGTGGGAGGAAGGCATCTCTGCAGGTAGGGGAGGTGACAAGGGAAGTTTGGTCACATACATAGGACAGACTGGATGAAGAAATACATTGAGGATAATGGATATCGGGCTTTTCACTGTCAGAGGAGAGAATGACAGAATGAAAAAAGAGAAAAGTCAGAGTGAAACCCATGGTGCTGAATTCAAATTAGAAGTATCCATGTGAACTCACATGTCCCATTAAATATATAGGAGCAAATATAGACATGATGTCTCTCTATCACATACATAGTATGGCTCCTGCCTCTCAAACTGAGAGAGCATGGGATCACAGATAACCCAATAGCAGTGAGCACATATACAGTTCACAGCTTGACTTCCAAATACCATTCTCCACCAAAAAGAATCAGGGCTTATTGGGGAATGACTGATTCTAGGACTTAAAACAAGAGCAGGAACATCATGTACCTGGAACATCTTGTTTTGCTAGAAAGTATGAAATGCTCAAAAATGATGTGGCAGGGGCTAGACACACATCTCAGCATTAGGAGTGTGTACTGCTTTTGCAATGGACCTGGGTTCAGTTGGCAGCACCAATGTTGATGCTCAACATTACCTATAAATCCAGATCTAGGAAGTTCTTTGTCTCTAACCTCCACAGGCACCTGCACTTATGTGAAAACACACACACACTACACACACACAAAATTAAAAATAATAAAAAATTAATCCTAAAAAGCAAAAATGAACTGTGCATGGTGGTACACATCTTTAGTCCCAGCACTCAGGAGACAGAGACAGGCAGAGCTCTGCGAGAGCAAGGCCAGCCTGATATCCATAGTGTGTTTCAGGCCAACTGGAGCTATAAGGAGACCCTCTCTCAAACAAAACAAAACAACAACAACAAAAAAAAAGCAAAAATGATGGAGCAAAGGACACAGAAATCATTTTGAAGGAAGTATCTCCACTGACCCATTCAAGGGAAATGTGAACATCACTATAAATAATGAGATTATAACCCATTAAATAAAATAGGAAGTTTTAAGTTCATATTGATGAAAGAAAGAAAGAAAGAAAAGAAAGAAAGAAAAAGAAAGAAAGAAAGAAAGAAGGAAGGAAAGAAAGAAAAATTGAAAGTTTGGTAGGAAATGGAATATTTGGAAAGGCCTAAACTACCTTGCTCATCAGGTATGGTGGTTCACTCCTCTATTTGGCTAAGGCAGAAGGTTTGCTGGACCCAGCCTAGGCTACATTGTGAGATGCTGTCTTAGAAAAAAGATCAGTGGTAGAGCACTTGTCTAAAACATCTAAGGCCCTAGGTTTGCTCTCTAGTACCAAAAAATAAAGTAGCTCCCCTACAAAATACTCTTTTATAAAAAAGGTAAGTAGTTGCCAGGTGTGGTGGCACACACCTTTAATCCCAGCACTCGGGAGGCAGAAGCAGGCAGATCTTTGTGAGTTCAAGGCCAGCCTGGTCTACATAGTGAGTTCCAGGACAGCTGGGGCTACAGGGAGACCCTGTCTCAAAAAGACCAAAAAAAAAAAAAAAAAGGGAAATAGCAATTTTTTTTTTAATTTTTTTTTTTTTTTTAGTCTTTTTTTGAGACAGGATCTCCCTGTAGCCCTGTTCAGGGTCCGAGGAATTCCCCAAATTGACCACTCTGATACTGAGTCTCAGTAAACAGAAGCGCTTTATTGAGGCCAACCGGCTGGGGACACAGTCTCGCGAGCTGTACTGTGACCCCAAGCAGTGAAAACGCAGGGCTTTTAAGCAGAAAACCCACAAAAACCACAAAGCAGGGGATATCCATGGAAACTATACACAGAATAACCAGGAAAGGATTGGAACAATCTAGGGCTGATTTCCAGAGACTTTACCTATACAGCCATTGGCTATCTTACCTGGGGCAGAATGTTCTCTCTCTTCTGCCCCAGACCATTTCCATAGAAAACATAAACAAATACCAGGAAAGGGTTTGAAAAATGAAGGGGCTTTCCAGAGTCAGGTGGAGGGCAGCTTTTTCTCAGAGGTCAGGGAAAGGGTCTGAGGGGCACCCTCTTTCAGCCCCAGCTGGCCTGGAACTCACTATGTAGACCAGGCTGGCCTTGAACTCACAGAGATCCACCGGCCTCTTAAATAGCAATTTTTATAGTGAAGGAGGCTAGCAAACACCATCTTAAATCCTCAGAGTTAAACATCCTCATTAACAGGACAAATCAGATATATGGGCTGCTTGATAGGAAATATGAAAAGAATATACCACCACCTCTGTGCCCTTTCTACCAAATCTTCAACCTAAACTTAGCATAAGGAAACATCAGGTGAGTTGAACAGAACACTCTAGAAAGTAACCGTAATCTCCAAGTGCTGAAGATCAAGGAAAAGTGAGGCTCTTGCTTCTTGAATAGTATCAAAAACACACAATAGGCCAGGCGTGGTGGTGCACGCCTTTAATCCCAGCACTCGGGAGGCAGAGGCAGGCAGATCCTTGTGAGTTCAAGGCCAGCCTGGTCTACATAGTGAGTTCAGGTCAGCTGGGACTACAGGGAGACCCTGTCTCAAAAAGACAAAAAAAAACCCACACACACAATAGAAGGCAATGCCTCACCCTGAACTAGATCTATTATGTGTGAACAGTGGTTGGTAAAATTTGAATGGGGTTTGATGAGTGCATGATGGTGATGTATCATTGTTGATTTCCTGTCTCTAATGGTTTCAAGTGACTGAAGAAGGAAGTCTTTGTTTACAGGAAAGACACTGAAGTATTCAGGGGTGACGGAGCATCATGTTAGCAACTCCTCTCAAATAGTTGGGGAGGAAAATGTTTCTGTACTGTATTTGCAGCTTCTGTAACTTTGAAATTGTTTCAAAAATTAAATGTAAAATGTTACCATTGCTGGGCATGGTAACAAACGCCTTTAATCCCAGCACTGGGAGGCAGAGGCAGGCGGATCTCTGTGAGTTCAAGGCCAGCCTGGTCTACATAGTGAGTTCCAGGACAGCTGGGGCTACAGGGAGATCCTGTCTCAAAAAGACAAAAA
>NW_008352327.1:573780-581423 GCF_000622305.1 Nannospalax galili
AAATAAAATTTTTTTTAAAAATGAAAAATGCATAACTATGATCATGAATAGACAAAAAAAATGGGATTCTGATAAATTGTTTATTTTTCTCTTAAAATATTCCTGTTTCTTACAAATGAATTAGTTGATAATTAAACAAGAATCCTGACTCTAGAAGAGATTGGGGAGTCCTGGAAAGGAGCAAGCTCTTGGAGCATTCAAAGTGGATAAAAAATTTTGTCATTTTTTTTTTAGGCAAAAAGATGGCAAACACCATTTTAAATCCTCAGAGTTAAACATCCTCACTAATGGGACAAATCAGAAATATGGGCTGCTTGATAAAAAATATGAAAAGAACACACCATCACCTCTGTGCCCTTCCAACCAAGTCTTCCACTGAGTAGCCCTAGCTGACCTGGAACTCACTATGCTGACTGTTAACTCATAGAGACCTGCCTGCCTCTGCCTCCCCAGGGCTGAATTTCTGAGATAATGTTATTTCTAGGGTATTCTGGTAATAACATGAAGTCATAGATTTTAAGTGTGATATATGACACTAAAGTTTACTATTTTAGATAAAGTTTCCCTAGAAGTATTTTTACTTTTATTTATTATTTTTATTTTATTTTATGTGTATGAGTATATTGCCTGCATGTATATAAGTGCACCCATGTTGTGCAATGCCCACAGAAGTCAGAATAGGACATTGAATCCCCTGAAACTAGAGTTATGGATAGTTGTTAGCAACCAAGTCAGTGCTGGGAAGCAAACCCAGATCCTCTGCAAGAGCAGCCAGTGCTGTTAACAACTGAGCCATCTCTCCAGTCCCTTGAAGTACTTTTAGAATCTTAGGCACTATTGCATTCTGCCAGTTTTCACTAGTGTTCTGCTGTCTCATTCTGGGAACTCCAATTCTGAAGTAATTCAGTTTGCTAAATGTTTGTTTATTTGTTTATATAACTAGAAACACAATTTGCAGGTGATAACCCCTCTTTTGTCTATATTCCCTTATTAGTTAATAATGCCATCACCCACTCCGTGTTCCAAGTTAGTGGTACAGAAATCACAGTCTCGCTCTCTCTCCTCTCTCTCCTTGGTTGGACTCACATTTGATTTTGCTGCTTGTTCCTGATCATTTATTAAAATCTCTGCCTCAAAAAGCCGGCCGTGGTGGCACACGCCTGTAGTCCCAGCACTTCGGAGGCAGAGGCAGGTGGATCTCTGTGAATTCAAGGCCAGCCTGGTCTACATAGTGAGTTCCAGGCCAGCTGGGGCTACAGGGAGACCCTGTTTCAAAAAGAAAAAAAAAAAAAACCTCTACCTCAGAAAATATCCCTGAAAAAAAATTATTTATTTTTTTATTTTATGTGTATTCATGTATTGCCTGCATGTAGGTAAGTGCATCCATGTCATGCAATGCCCGTGGAGGACAGACGAGGCTGTCGGATCCCCTGGAAACTAGAGCTACGGACAGTTGTTAGCTGTCATGTGGGTACTGGGATTCAAACCCGGGTCTTCTTCAAGAACAACCAGTGTTCTTAACTGCTGAGCCATCTCTCCAGCCCCATAAATAAATTTTTAAAAAAGACTTTCCAGGAACCTGGAGCTGATTGATTTGGCTAGAATGGCTGGACGTTGAGCTCCTGGCCTCATCTTGTGTGCACTTTCTGGAGCCCATGTTACAGGTGTGTGGCGCCACAACCAGCTTTTGACGTGGGTTCTGGGACTCTCAACTCAGGTCTTCACTCTAGTTTCAGCCATCTCTCTAGGCCATAAAAGGGCTTATTTAAAATTAAAAAACATAACCATGATCATATACCTAACAAAATTAATATGTGTCACTATTCTCTAAGTCATTTCTTTGGACAGGGTCCTCCTGTGTAGTTCTGGCTAGCCTCAAATGTCCCATGATCCTCCTCCCTCTACCTACCAAGTGCTGGGATTACAGGCATGTGCACCAAGCCAAGCCTAACCATGAGTTTCTTATCTTTATACTCTGAGTACCTGGCACAATCCCTAAGAGATCCTGGAGTTTAATAAATATCTGTTGTGATTCAAAGGCTTGTTTTTAAGCTTTTTAGAACTGTATAAATTTATCTCGCAGAAACAATGTATAAATCACTATCAGGTTGGGTTAACTGACAACCCTACTTAATCTACTGTGATTAGATTAAGTGGTATCAAAGTTTAGGCCTGAGCTCTTGGGAGCCCAAAATCCTGAACTGTTTTATCTTTGAATAATGAGTCTTAGGAAACCTGAGACTAATTTAGTTCAGCCCTGGGTTTTCTAGTCTCCACTGCTAGTTGAGGGAGGGATAACATGGGTTGTGCTGGGTAGGAGAGTCATTGGTAAAGATTATGCAGAAGGAAACATGGGAGCATCCACCCAAAACAACTTCTTCTAAGATATTTTTCCATGGAGATAGCCTGCATGTGTGCTAACATGTACCTACAAAGTATTTGTTGTCATAATGTTCATTATGGTAAAAAAAGAATTATTAAGATAACTTATGTGTCCATTATAAAGTTTGTAGTTTAATAAGCAAAGGTTCGTCTGTTCAGTGTGGTGCCATACAGCTACTGAAGAAAGAGGTAGCGTTATACATGCTTAAATGGAGGTGGGGGTGCATGCAGACACCATATTATAGAACAACTCATGTTGAATTCTGTGGAAGAAAATATATGGGAGTGAGGGGCATCCTCCTGCTTATGTCAAGATATTTTAAAAAGACAGGCAGTGGGGCTAGAGAGATGGCTCAGTGGTTAAGAACATGTACTGCTGCTGGGCATGGTGGTGCACGCCTTTAATTCCAGCACTTGGGAGGCAGAAGCATGCAGATCTCCATGAGTTCAAGGCCAGCCTGGTCTACAGAGCGAGCTACAGGGAGACCCTGTCTCAAAAAGACCAAAAAAAAAAAAAAAAAAGAACATGTACTGCTCTTGAAGAGGACCCCAGTTTGGTTCCCAGCACCCACATAAGGCAGCTCACAACAGCCTGTAACTCCAACTTCTGGGCACCAACACACACGCACACACACACACACACACACACACACACACACAAATTTAAAAAGACAGGCAGGGGCTGGGGATTATAACACAATAGAATGCCAAGCATTAGTCATAGTAGTCAGTAGGAGTGGGGGAAAATAGAGTAGGCCTGAAGGAAACTGCCTTGTTTTACCCTGTGCACTGTGGTGTAGACTGAATCTTTTAAAAAATATATTTTATTATTATTTTTATTTTATGTGTATGAGTGTATTGCCTGCATTGTAGGTAGGTGCAACTGTGTCATGCAATGCCTGGGGAGGTCAGAAGAGGGCATTGGACCCCCTGGAAGTGGAGGGGAGACAGAGAGAGAGAAAGAGAGAGAGAGAATAGAAACAGCTTTTTACCTTTCTATAGCTGAACTTAAAAAACTTACACACATTGTTTCTGTTCATGATTGCACGATAGGTACCAAGTCCCAATGCTGGGAAATGTAGTTATTAACCTTTAAAACTCATATTGGCCAGGCATGGTGGCACACGGCTTGTAGTCCCAGCACTTGAGAGGCAGAGGCAGGCGGATCTCTGTGAGTTCAAGGCCAGCCTGGTCTACATAGTGAGTTCCAGGACAGCTGGGGCTACAGAGAGACCCTGTCTCAAAAAGACCAAAAGAAAAAAAACAAAAAAAAACATATTGATGCTGAGGAAATATAGACCCGATACTGGGGATAACTTGCCGTCTCTGTACAGGGCACAAAGCTCACGGTTCCCATGGTTTTCCCTCATGGTGGCCTCAAGTGTTTGATGATCTTTGGCTATGAATTTATATTTTCTTGCTCTCAATTCATAAGAATTTTTTTTTGGTCTTTTTAAGACAGGGTCTCCCTGTAGCCCCAGCTGGCCTGGAACTCATACAGACCAAGCTGGCCTCGATCTCATACAGATCCGCCTGCCTCACGGAAATCGGACTCCCAAGAGCTAAGTGCTGGGATTAAAGCGTGCCACCACGCCCGGCTTAAGAATTTTGTAAAACTAGAGGTACTTTCCTCCAGACAGAGTTTGGTCTATTTTCGTCAGGAATCAAGAGGCTGATGGTCTTGGCCTAAAAGTGGTAGTCTTCAGTTCAGCTCCCTCGCCTAGTGCTAGTCTAAAGATTCTGTTTCAGTGACACTGTGCCATCTGGTCCTTCATAGTGCTCCCAGTTCTGATTTCAGTTGTTTTTGTACTTTGGCTTTGAGTTTAACGAACAAACTAAAGTTTTTACTTGTTGAGAGCTCAGAAATACATTTAAGGTTTTGTTTTTGGTTTGGTTTTGGTTTTGGTTTTTTTGGGGGGAGTCTTTTGAAACATGGTCTCCCTGTAGCCCCAGCTGGCCTGGAACTCACAGAGATCCACCTGCTTCTGCCTCCCAAGTGCTGAGATTAAAGGTGTGGGCCACCATGCCCAGCCTTATTTTTTAAAGGGAAGAATTAGTATTTTATTGTCGTTTATAAGCAGATGGTAGTTGGGTATAGAATCTCCACATTTCATACCTTTTTACAAGTTAAAAAATTACAGGAGTTGGAGAGATGGCTCAGCAGCTAAGGCATTGACTGCTCTTGCAGAAGACCCAGGTTTGGTTCCTAGCACCCACTTGGCAGCTAAAAACCATCTGTAACTCCAGTTCCAGGGGATCTGATGCCCTTTTCTGACTTCCATGGTCATTGCACTCACACAGTACACTTACATGTATGCAGGCAAAACACTCACACAGAGAAAATAAAAATAAATCCAAAATAAATTTTAATTACAGATTTTAAACAGCTAGTGGCTGGATAGGCTTTTAAAGACATGACTAGGCAAATTCATTAGTAGTGACAAAACTTTTCCTTGTTAGCTCAAGAAAATTCATCCACCTTTGACCCTTTTTATAAAACTGCGAGGTCAGAATGTATTTGACTTCCAAGTCTGCAGCAACATCCTGGCAGTCATCCATATTTACTTCAAAGAACACCATGTCGGAATACTTTGCAGAGAGGGAATGAAAGAAGAGATCGTTTATAAGGTCTATGCCAGGAGGCTGAGAGGTCCACCACCACAAACTTATCTCCAGTGGAGTCCAAGGCCTCCAGAAATTCTTCTTTCCACACAATTAGCTTCACCATATTGACTGTTGCAGAGAAAGATCTGAAGAGCAACTGTAAGAACCCATGGAAATTGATCTGAGTCCTAGTCACAGCTTCAACTTGATTTTTCAAGCTTGTCAAAGTTGCCAATAATTTTTCTGTTAACAAACTTAGTGAATGCATTTCTGTCTTCATCTTAACGCCTCAGCAGTACCAACACAGCTGGCCATACTTTATTCTTTCACTTAAAGTGAACCAAGCAGCACTGCAAAAACTATAGAGTGAAGAGAACAGACAAAAATCCTAGAGAGGGGCTGGAGAGATGGTTCAGGCATTAAGAGTACTGGCTGCTCTTGCAGAAGACCACGGTTCTATTCCCAGCACCCACGTGGCAGCTAACTACCCTCCATAACTCTAGTTCTAGGAGATCCGATGCCACCTTCTGTCTTCTGTGGGCACTGCGCGACACAGGTGTACTTATATACATACAGGCAATACATACATATACATAAAATAAAAATATAAATTTTTTTAAAACATACTGAAAAAAATCCTAGAGAGAGGAAACAGACAACAAGCAGTAAATATAAATGATCTGTTTGGGTAGTAAGTGCTATGGAAAGAAAACTGGAACAGGCAAGAGACCTGCTGTGGGAAAGAGTTTGCAGTTCCAACATGGGTGGGTAGGAAAGGCAGTCCTTACAGAAAAGGTGATACTGGAACAAATGTGGGAGGAAGGGAAAAGGGTGCGTGGTGAGAATATGTGGGGAACACACATTTCGGACCGGAGCAACCAGTGTAAAGGTCTCAAGACAAGGTCATGTATGGCTGGAAGAGAGTGAGCATGGGAAACAGTAATAGGGGATGAGTTCAGACAGATAATAAGGAAGGTCCTGAGGCTACTGCAGAGATTTTGACCTTTACTGAGCTAGAGGGCCATTTCCTGGCAGTCTCAGCATAACTGGCATGTTTTCAGGGCTGCTTCCAGTTGCTCTATGGCTAGAAACCCACAGGTATGGAAGCAGACTTGGCTAGGAGTGCTATTGTTTGCGCCCTCTCCTTAACTCCCTTCCTTCTCCCCTCTCCTTCCCTCTCTTGGCTCTATTTCTCTATCTCCACATTTTTCTTGTGCCTTGTTCTCCACTCCTGGTCTAGCATCACGTCTCTCCCCAACCTCCAAATGGAGGAGCAGCCTCGTCCCTCTCTGAGTCCTTTCTTGTATCCGGCTCCATTCTCTGGGTGATCTCATGCAAACCTGTGACTTTTAAAACCATGCTTTTGCTGGTGACCATAGATAGGCCTTGAACTCCAGCCCTGAACTCATATGTATATTTGTATCCAATAACTACTTGTTAGCTAAACGAGCTCTTCATTTCTTCCCACTCTTTTCCTCTCTGACCCCCACTCCTCCACACCCCAGAAAATGTCACTGTATTTGCTCAAGACCAAAAAAAATTTATTTCTTTTATTTGTTTTGTATTTTGAGACAAGATTTCACTCCGTAGCCCAGGCTTACCTCCAATTCATGACCATGATCTTGCTGCCTCTGCCTCCTAAGTGCTAGAACTACAGACCTGTAGAAGGATGTCCAGCTAGAGTCACTGTCTTTTAAGATTTATTTTTAGTTTTAATTACATGTATGCATGTGTGTCTCTGTGTGTGCATGCGAGTGCAGGTGCCCACAGAGGCCAGAGGCATGAGATTTCCCCCAGAAGTTGAAGTTACAGGCACTTGTGAATCTCCAGACAGTGTTACTGGGACTTGAACTCCAGTCTGCTGGAAGGCAGCACATGCTCTTAGCCAGCCCTGCCAGAGTCATTCTGTTTTTAAAAAAATATTTTATCAGGGGCTGGAGAGATGGCTCAGCGCTTAAGAACACTGGTTGTTCTTGCAGGAGACCCAGGTTCAAATCCCACCACCCACATGGCAGCTAAAAACTGTCCAAAACTCCAGTCTCAGGGGATCCAACCGCCTCTTCTGTTCTCCGTGGGCATTGCACAACACAGATGCACTTACCTACATGCAGACAATACACGCATACACATAAAATTTTAAAAAACAATAAAAATTTTAAAAAATAACAAAATATTTAAAAATTTTTATTAATTTTCTTTTATGTGTATGAGTGTATTGCCTGCATATATGTAAGTACACCCATGTCATGTAATGCCACGGAGGTCAGAAGAGGGCTTTGGATTCCTCTGGAACTGGAGTTAAGGACCATTTATAGCCACCATGTGGGTGTTGGGAGTCAAACCCGGGTCCTCTGCAAGAGCAGTCAGTGCTCTTAACTGCTGAGCCAACTCTCCAGCCCCTTTATTTTTTGAATAGGGTCTTACTCTGTAGCCCAGGCTGGCCACAAACTCAGGACGATCCTTCTGCTCAACCTCACTACAGGTGGGATTACAATCATGAACCACCTAGCTAAATACAGCATTTTAAAAAAATTATATATATAAAAAAAGCAATAGCTTATTGACTAGATATGTAAGTAAAGGAAAAGGAGGCATTAAGAATGACTATTGGGCCAGCCATTTATTATAAATAAAATGACTATTTTATTTATAATAAA
>NW_008352327.1:581521-611660 GCF_000622305.1 Nannospalax galili
AAATATTAAAAAAAAAAAACAAAAAGATGCTATGTATAAAAAAATCTGATGAATGGCAGGGGCTTGAGCAATGGATATTCATTTTTCCCCACTCATAAAATATCAGGTCAGTTGGTATTCAAGTGAGCTTGGCTGGCCTCCTCTGACTTGGTCATAGGCTGCAGAATGAGTTAGAGTCTGACACATGTGTGTCCATGGGTTGAAGGCTGAGGGCAGTAGCTATCCTAGGTATGATATCACAGTGACGTCAGAAGCCAAACATTTGAAAACACTTTGTGCTTCTGTTCACATCCCCTCCCGTTGACCAAAGCAAGCTCTAAGTCAAGAGATGGGAAATACACTGTGTCCTCCATGAAGCCATAATGAACAGATGGCTACATGATATATCATGAGGTTAAAAACTTGGAACCACTTACCCAGTCATTCAGTCTCCAAGAACCTCCTGATGAATGGCACCTGCTTTAGTTCCTTTTGCTGTGACAAAAATACCTGACAGAAGCATCTTAAAGGAGAGTTTATTTTAGCTCATGGTTTCAGAAAGATTGCAGTACAACATAGCAGGGCAGGCATGGTGGCGATCCTGGAGGCAGGAGCAGGTAGCAGAGACTCATAACATGGCAGCATACCAGGAAAGCAAAGAAAGCAAGACAGAAGAACCAGAGATAAGTATAACCTCGAAAGGCCAGCCTCTAGTGACCTCCTCCACCAGTCAGGCCCTACATCCTAAAGGCTCCAAGCCTTCAAAATAGAGCCACAAACTGAGAAGCAAGCCCTCACACCATGAGCCTATGGGCACACCGTCCACATTCAAAGTCTTACAGCACCTCTCTCTAAACTTACTCTTTCTTCAAAAGACCATCGTTGGCCATTTTCTTTGACTGGTAGAGCTTTTTCTCAGGCTCTGAGCATAATGGCTTATCATTCTCAGGTTCAGCTAAAATGTCACCTCCTTGAACAAGCCTTCCTGGACTACGGGCCACCTCACTGTTCTTAAAAATATCCTCCCCCATTATGTTGCATCACCATCACCTTGTTTCTGTCTTTCAGTTTGTTTATCACTCTGAAATTATCATGTTTTGTTCATCACTGAACTCAAGCACCTAGAATAGTATTTGCCCCATATTAAATGCCCTATAAAAATTCATTGTGTGGGGGCTGCAGAGATGGCTCAGTGATTAAGAAAACTTGTCAGGAATTAAGAACGCTTGCTGTTCTTGCAGAGGACCAGGGTTCAGTTCCTAGCACCTACATGGTGGCTAACAACTGCCTGTAACTCCAGTTCCAGGAGATCTGATACATGGTCACATACATGCCGGCAAACAGACACATAAAATAAAAATATATGTCTTTTAGAAAATCTATTGTTTGACTATATGAAAAAAAGCATTTCTTACACATTTTTAGAGAAATTCTTTCTTGCCTTTGTTTTCATCTAGTCACACATATATAAAATGGTATTAGGCCAGCAGGACAGTTCAGCAGGTAAAAGTGCTTGATTCTAATCCTGATAACCTGAGTTCACTCCTTGGGACACACATAGCAGAAGGAGAGAACTGACTCCCACAAGTTGTCCTCTGACATCCACATGCATGTGTGGCACACATACCCCCCTACACACACACTTGCACATACGCATACATGCACACACAATAAAATTATGAAATGGTATTGTCTACATCCAAATGAAACCAATTCAAGCTAAATAAAAATATGAGTAAGTGCCTGTTAACAAGGATGCATTTGGAAACTGGAGTTGCTTTATTATGTGCTGCGTCTTCCTTGTGCTTTGCACCTTGGATTGAGGACCTCAGTGGGGCCTGCCTGACACCTACCCCTCCACCTTCTACTGATGATCTCTTACCTGGCTCATTTGTTTCCTTTCTCCGTGCTTATCCCTGGCTAACACACTAGGTGATTTACTTATAATTATGGTTTATTTTCTATCTGCCACCACATATCTTACCCTCCACCACTGCAGCAGTCATTTCAATGACGGAGAAAGTAAGTACTTCAAATTATCTGCAAGAAGGGAGCCTGGTGATGCACACCTGGAATCCCATCACCCAGGAGGCTGGGGCAGGTGTTGCATGAGTTCAAGGACTACACAGAAGACCCTGCCTCACAGTTGATCGATCAATCAATCAATCAGTACTGAAAGAAGAGCAGAACTACATACTTTCGTGTGTGTGTGTGTGTGTGTGTGTGTGTATATGTGTATCTATGAGTGCATTGCCTGTGTGTATGTAGTGCACCCGTGTCATGCAATGCCCACAGAGGTCAGAAGAGGGCGTCAGATTCCCCTGGAACTGGAGTTATGGATGGTTATTAGCCATCATGTGGGTGCTGGGAATTGAACCCTGGTCTTTTGTAAGAACAGCCAGTGCTTTTAACCACTAAGCCATCTCTCCAGCCCCAGAACTACATACTTTTTGAGAAAACAGCCACTTCAAAATCTTCCCAATTGGCAATTATTATTATTTGGGGGGGGGCTTTTTGAGACAGGGTCTCCCTGTAGCCCCAGCTGGCCTGGAACTCACTATACAGAGCAGGCTGGCCTTGAACTCACAGAGTTCCACCTGCCTCTGCCTCCCAAGTGCTGGGACTAAAAGTATGTGCCACCAGGCCTGGCTAGCAATTATTTTTTTAATTTCAAGTTTTCTTAGGAAAGTAAAATATTCTATTCTTTAAAATTTAAAAGTATTCTTAGTTTATATGTCAGTAATCAGTGATCCTCGATGGTCTATGCTCCAGCTCCTGCTTCCAGGTTCGTGACCTGAGTTCCTACCTTGGGATCCCTAGTGAACTGTGACCCAAGAGATGTAAGCTGAATAAAGCCTTTCCTCCCCAAGTTGGTAGTGCTCAGATTGTTTTGTCACAGCAATGAAGAAACAAACTAAGACAGCTGGGGTATAGCTCACTGATAGAACATGTGCTTAGCACACTAGAGGGCTCAGGTACAATCTCCAGCATAAGGAGACAGGAGAGAGAGAGGGAGAGAGAGAGAGAGAGAGAGAGAGAGAGAGAAAAAATACGGTTACCTAGCACTGGGGTAGTAGTTCAATGGTAGAGTGCTTGCCTAGCATGCACCTAAGCCCAGGAGTTTGCTCCCTATGCTATAAAAAGTAAAGGCGAGGGCGGGGGCGTGATCTCTCTTTAATCCTTGAACTTGAGAAGGGGAGGCAAGCAGATCTCTATGTGTTCAAGGCTAGCCTGTTGTGTATGAGATGTTTTAGGCTAGCCAGGGTAACAGAGTGAGACCCTGTCCCAAAAAATAAAAATATAAAAAATAATTATGTTATTTCTTTGAAATAATTGTGTTATAGAGAGAAATTGTTCTCTGTAGCATATGAACCTTCATGTAAACTTGTATCTCATTCATTTGAAAGAAAAAACATGAAAGAAAGGAATTAGCTCACTAATTATTTAAAATACTTGGTGCAACTGTTCCCATGACTTAATCCAGACACTTGGAATACAATTACACTCAGCTTAACCACACAGCCAACCTTTTCCAGTATGCTGTACTCCAAATAGTACTGTTTTCATTGACAACATTCACTATTACATATGCATATGAAAAACCAGCATTTTCATCAGAATTACTATAATAGCATTAAGAGATTATTATTTTTTTAACTTCCTTGGAAGAACATTTACTAAATTAGATTATTTGCTACTTGACTGCTTTCCTGTCTGGCCTGTATGTGTAGGTAACTGGAGTCCATGAAACTATAAACTTCAAAATAAAAACATGATTTTATACATTAATGATTCCAAATAAAAGAGGAGTGCTACATCAGTGCATCACTTATTTTGAGAAAGTTAAGTCTGTGTTCTGCTGAGGTGAGATAACACTTTTTGTCCCTGTAGGTGGCCCCCCTGGTGTAGCCATTAGTTGCTAATTACTTGCAAACAAATAAACAATTAACTCCTTAAGCTGCTGGCTGGGCAAGTGTTCATTGACATGCTAAAACTTTCTAGAACAGGATTTTAATTAGTGACGTTCTAAATCCAGCCCCCTAGTCAGCAGAGTATAAAGTGAACTGCAGGAAGATCCCAGTGGAGCACACGTGGGGGCCTGAACCTGCAGAAAGACCAGGGCTCTTTGCTCTGTGCAAACCTAAAGAGGATGTCTCCCAGTCTTCAGGAAGGTGCTCAGCTCCCGGAGAGCAAACCCTCACTCTCCTCCTTCTCAATTGAGAGCATTTTAGGACTGGACCAGAAAAGAGATTGTGTTCCTTCAGTGAGACCCCACAGACCCTGGGCAGACACCTGCAGCTCCTCAGGTATGCCACCACTTACTTTTTAAATTCATTTGACTTTTAGTTTGTCCTCTATTTCACACTATATAGAGTTAGGGAGAAACTATGCTTTCATTCAATTATATAGCTGTAATGCCTCAGAGTGGACTCACAGAAGGCAAGAAGCCATGTCCTTCAGAAAATCTGTGTATTTGACACATCAGATGCTCTAAATCTCTTTTCATTGAAAAATAAGTGGTAGAGTCCAAAATTTTCTCTATCGTCAAGGCAGGATTATGTGTGTGCGCCTTTTGGTTTGGGGGTTGGTGGGAGGAGGCAGTTCTTTTATGAAACCCAGAAAGATTTACTAGGAAAATTGAAAGCAAGTTACTGAAATGACTTCTTATTGAACAGGCAATCTAAGATGGAATTTGTTTTTCTGATTTTAGAGAATGACAGCAACCCATGTCTACATGTCTCAAATCTTCCCAGTGAGATCTCATTTCCTTGCATGCTGGATCACCTAGTGCCAGAAGAAAGGGCTTTGAAATATGAAAATTACTTTTCAGCCTCAGAAAGACTCTCTTTGAAAAGAGAGTTGAGTTGGTACAGAGGCCGAAGACCAAGGACTGCTTTTACTCAAAACCAGGTGGGACGTTTTTCACTCAATAGTGATCATTCAAAGGCTGTAACTGATTCCCTGGTGAGCAAAATGCCTGTTACCCCTGGGATCCCAGTATAGACATCCTAATAATGCAACAACAACTTATATTTTAACAGTTTCTGGGTAATCACTTTTAAAAAGACATTTAGATTAACTGCCCAAGTTTAAGTGCATTTTTAAAATTTTGCTCTACAAATGAAAACCTAATTTTGGTGATGTGGAGTATTATCACTTTAAAAAAATTCTTTCCTTATTCTAGGTTGAAGTGTTGGAAAATGTCTTCAGAGTAAATTGCTATCCTGGCATTGATATCAGAGAGGACTTAGCTCAGAAGCTGAATCTAGAGGAAGATAGAATCCAGGTAATTTTCAATCACAGTTGCTACTCGTGGTAGTACAATAATGTTTCTGATACCTGTTTTATTTTTCCTTGATTTTAGATTTGGTTCCAAAATCGGCGTGCAAAGCTGAAAAGGTCCCGTAGGGAATCACAATTTCTAATGTCAAAAAAACCCTTCAACACAGATCTTCTGGAATATACAGAAAATTAAACATCTGAGATTCCCTTCCCGTTATAGAACACAAGGAATCAATGGAAATATCAAGTATTTAAAATGTGTGGTTCTTTTCTTGAGTTTAATCTGAATATTGTCAGTTTTTCTGAGAGTGTGTTTCAAAAATGATTCTAGCATAGTACACATTATAGTTGGATGTTTTTAGTTCAGTAAAGACCTTTCCTATATATTTTAATAAACAGTTTCAGAAACAAGAGCTAGTTTAATACATTTTATTAATTCTCTGAGAATTTCACACGTGCATACAACGTATTTTGATCATATTCACTTCTAGTTCTCCCCCAACTCCTTCCAGATGTACCCCCTTTTCCCGACCCTTGGATTTCAGCTATTTTTAAGTCAGCAAAGATAATGTAATTAGTAAAATCACTAAACTAATAACTAAGTGATTCCAAAGACTGGGTATGATTTACAAACTATTTCAAGTAATATAATCCAAAAGAAAAAGGTACAACTTAATTAGCTTCTTGCAGGTACGTTTTGAAACATGATTACACTATATATTATAAAATGAATTAATCATCATTTATCGTCTGTTGATTTCTCACCATATGTCAAAACAGATCATCCTTAGAGCATGCCAATTTCAAAGTTGTTTTTTGAAAAAGAAGTCATTATGCCAAAGTACAAATATAAAGTCATCCGGTCTCATATTCCCATCACTGTATTAAACTGCAGGGCTGACAGGATGGCTCAGGCAAAGGCCAGACCCACATGGTGGAAGGAGAGAAACAGCTTTTGAGAGTTGTCCTCTGACCTCCACTTGTGCATCGCTCACATATACACACATAAATAATAATAATAATAATAATAATCTTACATTTTTAAATGAATACAACTGCAAATAACTGCAAATTTTCAGATAGTTTTCAGGATCTTTTAATGTGCTCTACTTTCATTCTTTTAAGTGACAATGATCATCTGGCTTGCTTCCATTTCCAGTTCAATCAATCATACACTCCATGACTGTGTTGTGTTGATGGTAGAGGGACTAACTGACCCTCCTTTCTTGTGTGTTCTGACATGGTGAACTATTCAGGGCACTGATGGGACAAAGCCACTTTTCTATTTCCCACTCTCCCTTTGCACCTGCCATCTGAAGATGGGAGGAGGGGCTATGTGACAGGAAGGGAGGCTTCACTGTAAGCAAGCCTGGATATTTGTTTGCCAGTTAATGGAAGACCTAACTGGGCAGGCTTTTGTTTGGTTTTGAAGTGTTAGCTTGAGCACTCCAATTCTGTCCAATGGAAGCAGGATTTCAGTTTTCTTCATCTGAACTGAATTTTCCCTTCTCCTTTCTTATCCCCCCAATCTTCTGCTCAGTCTCTTTTGGGGTCAAGATCGGAAGAAGTTTGTCATTTAATCATCAAATCTATTACTACTATACTTTTTTAATAGAATGCTTGCTTATTTATTGAGAGACAATTTTGCCTTTATTTCTGAGCTTGATTCAGAACTTGGTAAAATCAATCATTTACTGAGAGCACATTTGGGGTAAAAAGCTCTGTTTCCCCAACAATTGATCAGCAATAAACTGCTTATTCTTTTCCACTCTTGCCAAAATAGGGAGAGAGGAGAAAAAGAAGAGCAGCCAAACTTGTACCAGGATGACGAGAGATGTTCAAAGTCTTCTGAGGAAGACTGGGCCACTTTTTCAGTGTGAAGAACTTCTGTTAGTGAACAACTGGAGCAGCCTTTATGGAGTCTATTAGCCAGCCCTCTCCACCAGCCACCTCCTTTGCTCTCCACTGAGTGCCTATGGAAATGTTAAGTTTAAGGACTGGAAGTTTCCAGGAGCGAGCAATGGGGCAGGAGACTGGGGGGCACTGTGCCATGTGGTATGAATAAGCTTTTATTTAGATCCCTAAAGTCTCATATACAAATTGTAAATGATTTATATACCGTACAAGTAAATGCCACCTCAAAGAGAGAACCACCATTAAATATTTTGTAGATCTTCTGTATATCATAGAAAACATTTGTTGCTTTTGCTACTTTTTTAAAATTTTTTTGTTTTTTGTCTTTTTGAGACAGGGTCTCCCTGTAGCCCCAGCTGGCCTGGAACTCACTATGGAGACCAGGCTGGCCTCAAGCTCATAGAGATCTGCCTGCATCTGCCTCCCAAGTGCTGGAATTAAAGGCCTGCACCACCACACCCAGTATAACAAGAAATTTTTCTTCAATATTAATATTTGGGCATTTTTGAAGTAGTGTTTTTCACAAATTTGGATTTCAAAGAGAAACCACAGTTTGTCCACAATATATCTAGAATTAAACCAAATCAATAAAGAATGTGGGGAGTCTGTAAGAAATTCCAGAATCCTGAAAAAAAAAGAGACAGCATCACAAATATTGATCGACAACTAACACTCTACCCTTTAAAAACAATGTATAAAAGCTGGCTATATCTATTAAAAAATCTCATGAGGAAAGAAATGGCAACTTGTGACTATCATTACCTCAGTATTTTCCAGCAACAATTTCAATAATTGATTTTTGGGTCCTAAAATTAAGTTTGTTTATAACTGAATTAGATTACATGTATAACTGATATTACTATGTGCTTATAACTAAAATAACCCAATACAAATGTTATAATTTGTGTTACGGTGTAGCTCTGCTGCAGAGTGCTTACCTAGCATGTGTAAAGTCCTGAGTTCAATTCCCAGCACCACAAAAAAAAAGATACAGTTGTAATTGAAATATTTAGAAGTCAGAAAAATTCAAATGGTACAAGAATTTTTAATGTTAAAGAAACAACTGAAACACATGTACAACCTTTTATATTTTTCAGTATTAACAAGAATATCAGTTATATTATAACTCTTATGAAACAAGTTCATAATATATATGAATATTCAAGAAGCAGCATGATATCTTAAAATTATTTTCAGCCCAGCACTCAGGTGGCAGAGACAGGGAAATCGCTGTGAGATTGAGGCCAGCCTGTTCTAAATAGCAAGTTCCAAAGGAGACCCTGTCTAAAAAAAATTTTTTTTAATTAGTTTCAAAAACCTAAAAGATAAAACATGATCTCATTAGAGGGAATAATGAATCTGTAACTTTTCTGGAATTAAAATTGCTAATAATTTGGAGTGAATATAATGATATTCGGGGAAAAATAGGACATTAGCTGTGAGGAAAACCAAGCAAGATGCAAAGCTAGGGTAGAATTCTCCTTCCCGCTGAGCACAGGGCTCTAATCCACAGCTTATCTCTGCTGCTGGTAATTCCAGGCCTTTGTCTCCATTAATGCTCAGGACAAGGTGAACAGTAGTAGCAAATCAGACTAATGCAGTCAGGCTAATACCTTGAGCGTCTCTATTATCTGAAGTCCACCTAAATGAGGTTATTTGGCCTCCTGTAATGCCATTTGTCTCTCGTGAAGCCAGTCAGACAAAGCCCATCACTAAGGAGTGCTGCTGAAAACAATGGCTGTGTGTGCTGGTGGTCAACTGTTGAGTTAATCAGTGTTAATAGCTGCTTTCTCCATGTGCACCTTATCACACATCATACAAATGGCATAAACCTCCCATTGCCAAACCTAGCACACAGCATCTACCAGGACCCTTGCTTTTACCCATGGCTTATCTGATACCTTCCCAGTCCTCTTGTTTCCTTAAACTTACTTGTGGGACTTCTGTATTACATTTTCTTCTGTCTTGTGGTGCTAGGGCCTCAGGCATGCTAGGCAGTCAGTCACTCTGCCCCTCAGCTATGTCTTCAATCTCCTGATACCTTCTCACTCTTTTTTTTTCACAATTTTTTGGGAGAAGCTGGTGTCATGGTGCAGGTGTGGAGGTGTGGAGGTATGGAGGTATGGAGGTGTGGAGCTTGCAGTTGGGCGTGGTGGCTCATGCCTTTAATCCCAGCACTTGAGAGGCAGAGGCAGGCAGATCTCTGTGAGTTCAAGCCCAGACTGGTCTATATAGTGAGTTCCAGGTCAGCTGGGGCTACAGGGAGACCCTGTCTCAAACACAGAGAGAGAGAGAGAGAGAGAGAGAGAGAGAGAGAGAGAGAGAGAGAGGAAAAGGAAACAAAACAAAACAAAACAACTTGCAGGTGTCACTTCTCTCCCTCCACCAAGTGAGTCCACAGGGATCAGACACAGGTCATCCGACTGGTGGCAGATGCTCGCCATCTTGCCAACCTTCGGGGTCTTGATAGTTCATCTGTATGATTTATACATATCTGACCTGTCTTTTTGGTAATAAATAGAATGACCAGGACACTCTTCCTCATCAAAGTCATAAAGATTAAAGATGTTTATACTGGGGCTGGGGACATGGTTCAGTGGGTGTGGTGGTTTGAATGGGCTCAACTATTTGAATACCTGGTCCTCAGTTGGTGACACTGCTGAGGAGGTTTAAGAGGTGCAGCCTTGCTGGAGGAAGTATATCACCTGGTGAGGGCTTTAAGAGTTCTTAGCCTGGCCTCACTGTTTTTTTGTTGTTGTTGTTTTGGGGTTTTTTTTTTTCCTCCTGCTTTTGTTTGCCTTTGAAGCAGTGAGCTCCCAGCTTCCTGTTCCAGCCTTCTGCTGCCATGCCTCCCATTATGGACTCTCCTTCTGCAACCTAAGCCCAAATAAACTCTTCTTCTGTAAGTTGCTTTTGGTCAGTGTTTTATTACAGTAGCAGAAAAGTAAGTAATATAGTGGGTAAAGTGCTTATTGTGTAAGCATAAGGACCTGAGTTAGCATCCCCTGCACCCAAGTAAATGCCAGACATGGGAGTGCACTGTAACTCCAGTGCTGGGGTTGGTGACAAACAGATCCCAGGCTGGCCAGGTAGCTAGTTTAGCTGAAACCAGGAGCTCTAGGTTCAGACAAAAAATAAGGTGGCGGGTCAGTTAGATGGCCCAGCAGGTAAAAGCACTTGCCATGCGAGTCTAAGCTCTATCCCCAAACCCACAAAATAAGCTAGATTCAGTAGTGTGCATCTGTAATTCCAGCACACCTACAGCAAGACGGGAGGTAGAGACATGAGAATCTTCCAGAAGCTCTCAGGTCAGACAGCTTGGAGCGGGCAAAAATAAGAGAGAACCTACCTCAAAAACAAGGTAGAGCATGGCATGGTGGCACACACCTTTAGTTCCAGTACTCAGGGAGGCAGAAGCAAGCAAATCTCTGTGAGATTGAGGCCAGCCTGGTCTACACAGGCCAGGCCACATAGGGAGTCCCTGTCTCAAAAACAAAACAAAACAAAATAAAACAACCCTAGGTAGCGGGTAAGAACTGACTCCTGAAAATTGTCCTCTGACCTCTACCCACAGACCCCCAGTTCAGATCTCAGCACTCATATAGTGGGTCACAACCATCTGTAACTCCATTTCCAGGGTATTTGATGCTTTCTGATCTCCATGGTCACCAGGCACACACATGATGTTCATAGATACAATACATGCAACAAAACACTCATGCACAAAAAAAGTAAAATAAATCTTAATAGGGTGGAGAGACTGTTGAGGAAGACATCCCGACATCAACCTGTGGCTCTATATGTACTCACATGAGGAACAACTCAAATATGGCACACACAGAGAACATGGTTGTATTGATAATAAAAACAATACTACTATTTATTAAGTGTCTGCTTTAAACCAACCGTTTTTGACCCCCTGTCCCAAGAATTCAAATGCTGAAACCCAACCTCAATGGGATGATATTGGTGGTGGAACCTTGGGGACCTGATTGGGTGGTGAGAAGAGTCCTGATAAATGCGACTTGGGGCTAGAGAGATGGCTCAGCGGTTAGGAACACTGACTGCTCTTGCAGAGGACCTGGGTTTGATTCCCAGCACCCATATGGAGGCTATGAATCGTCCTTAACTCCAGTTCCAGGGGAATCTGATGCTCTCTTCTGATCTCCGTGAGCATTGCACAACAAGAGTGCACCCACACACATGCAGACAATGCACTCATATACATAAAATTTTAAAAATAAAATATAAATAAATAAATAAATAAATAAATAAATAGGACCTCCCTCCCAGAACTCTATTGTCCTTTCTACCACTTGAGGACATCGCAAAAAGATTTCTATCAATCAACTATGTGTGGTTCAAGATCAGTTGGGAATACACAGAAAAAACCTGTCTCAGAAAACAAAACAAAACACATCTTTACAGAAATAGCCAGAATAGTACTAGACCAAATATCCTGGTACCAGGGATGACCTATCTAAGTTGATATGCGAATTTAACCATCATACTATACTAAAAACCACCAAATTATACATACACTAAACGTGCACTTAAATTTTTTATTTAGGGGGCTAAAGAGATGGCTCTGTGGTTAAGAGAACTGCCTGCTCTTGCAGAGGACTGGAGTTTGATTCCCAGCACTCACGTGGTGGTAACAATAGTCTGTAACTCCAGTTCCAGGGGACTCTGACGCCCTCTTCTGACCTCTGTCAGTCCTGCACAACATGGGTGCATTTACATACATACATACAGGCAGTATACTCAGGATAGCCTGGTCTACATAATGAGTTCTAGGCCACCTGGGGCTACAAGGAGACCCTGTCTCAAAAGGAAACAAACAAAAATATATTATTTACTTATATTTTATATGTATGAGGGTTTTGCCTGCATGTATGTAAGTGCACCTGTGCCATGAAATGCCTTCAGAAGCCAGAGAAGGGTGCCAGATCCCCTGGAACTGGTTGTTAGCTGTCATGTGGGTAAAGGGTGCTGGCAACCCTACCTGGGTCTTCTGCAAAAGCAGCCAGTGCTCTTAATCACTGAGTCATTTCTTCAGTCCCAAACTGTACACTTTTAACTAATGGATTTTGTGGTGTGTTAACTCTATCTCAAAAAAAAATTTTTTTTCTGCAGTTTCGGGAATTGATTCCAAGGGCTTCAAACATACCAGGCAAATGCTTTACTGCTGAGCATATGTCCACAATTATTTTAGATGGTAAAAAGAGGTGGGGTAAGATGGGAGCACTGATCAGAGAAGGGCCTAAAAAGTATACCTCCCCCAAAAAAGCTGGGCATGGTGCCACACACCTTTGATCCCAGCACTTGGGAAACAGCAGCAGGCAGATCTCTATGAGGCCAGCCTGGTCTACATATTGAGTTTCAGCCCAGCTGGGGATATAGGGAGATCTTGTCTCAAAAAGAACAAAAAAAGAAAGTATATACCTGGGCAGCCTTGGGAAAGGCAGTGCTTCTGAGAGAAGAGGGTATTAGGGAAAGAAGAGGTGCCCTTGGAGGATGTGCAGTAAAGGCGATGGACCAAAAGACAGAAACAATTCTGCAAAACAAAACAAGAACATGTGTGTGAGTTGTCTTGATTTCTTGTTACCATGCCTGTGCTACGGTGATGGATTGGAGGTGATTAGGGCTTCATAGTCTCAATCAGTCAAAGTAGAATCTCTCTATACTGTACTTACAAACTTTATGGTTATAGCTGAAAAATTTATTTCATTAAGGGGCTGGAGAGATGGCTCAGCAGATAAGAGCATTGGCTGCTCTTGCAGAGGACCCGGGTTTGAATCCAGCCCCCACATGGTGGCTAAGAACTGTTTGTAACTCCAGTTTCAGGTGATTTGATGTCCTCCTCTGACCTCCACAGTCATTGCACGACATGAGTATACATGCAGGCAATACACTCAGACTCATAAAATAAATTTATTTAATTAAGTCCCACACATAGAGACTAATGAAAAGAATACCTTGCTATGAAGATTAAAAGATGACAGATAGTACTCTCAGCATGACATGACAGGTGCTCAGTGAACTCATCTCAGTCTGGCCTGGAAAGTACAGAGGTCCACCTGCCTCTGCCTTTTGAGTGCTGGGATTAAAGGACTCAAAGATATGTACCACCACACCTGGCCTAGAGATAGAAATGTTGAATAGATCAATCCTGTAGGAGAAACAGAATTTCATAACAAACCTATTTTACACAAAAGTACCAGCTCCAGATGATTTCATCAAATTCTACCAAAATCTCCAGTTTTAAAGATTTAAGTTCTATCAATTGCACCATAAATTATTCCAGAATATTGAAAATGAAGACAAATTTATAAGTTATTTTATACAAGAAAATCATAGCCATTAGGATTTATGAATACTGATGCAAAAAATACTAAATAAAGTATTAGCAACACAATTCAGCGCAATTATAACAAAATAATACACTGTGACCAAATAGGATTGATTCCGGGAATGAAAGATTGGCTCAAATTAGGAAATATATTATATAGCGTATCATAATCATACATTTAAAGAGAAAAGTATGTGCTTATCTCCATGGATCCTTGTCAACCTAGGATGAAGTCAACTTAATCAAGAATAAAGACAATAGGGGCTAGAGAGATGGGTCAGCAGTTAAGCACACTGGCTGCTCTTGCAGAGGACCTGGGATCAGTACCCAGCACCCACATGGCAGCTCACAACTGTCTGTAACTATAGGTCCAGGGGATCCGAAGCCCTCTTCTGGCATCTATGGGCATTGCGTGCATGCACTGTACTTGCATACATGCAGGCAAAACACTCATACACATAAAAATAAATCTGAAAAACAACAAAGACAATTCAATTTGTATACTAATTAAGACTGTAAAACAGGAACATGAATGTCAGCAATCTTGAAGTTGTGCAACCTGTGGTTTTACAAAATGGTGGCTGTATTTACAGCTTTAAATTGCACAGTGGGGCGAGGAGTGTGTGGAAATTGCAGGGTTTATTAGTTAGGGATTCTGATTGGTGCTGGCAAAATGAAGCTATCTGGTATGAAAGGGATAGGTGTGGTCTCAACCTCTGAGTAGTGTAGGGATGGAGTCCATTGAACAGAAGGTGAGCAAAAGTTAAGAGAATTCCCAGGGTCAACGCACATCCAGGAACAGGCTTGTATGTAGCATTGGGCATGTTTGGAGAACAAGTTGAGTTTTGCCTTGGCTACATAGTGAATTCCAGGCCAGCCTGGACTACAGTGTGAAACTGAAAACTTCCCAAATTTTGGTGGAAGACAGATTTATAAGTTTCAGAAGTTCAGTAAGCCTGAAACATGATAAAACTTTACTATACAAAGCTATCAAAAAACAAAGGCAGAGGAGGTGAACACCATATACCTAACAACAAAAGACATGAAGCAAAAATTGGTGATACTGAGAGGGGAAATGGACAGTTCCTAATTATAGTTGGAGACATAAGCAGTCATGGGAACACACAGCAGTAACTTCTGAAGCACAGAGCACTACCAACATATCTGACATTCTAGGATATAAAAGTAGAATATACTTTCGTTTGTGTGTGTTGGGGTAGAACGTGCCGGGTATCAAACCCAAGGGCTCATGCATATTAGGAAAATGCTTTCTTCCACTGAGTAATACCCTTGTCTGCCACACATACATGTACATTCTGTCAAGTGCCTATATTCTGCCTCATAAAACAAAATTTAACAAATTGATAAGAATTGGAATTATATCAAATGTCAAATATGCTTCCTGACCAGAACAGAATTAATCCTACACAGAAAAGGGTTACTATGTTTCCTGACCAGAATGGAACTAAATCTGCACAGTAAAGGGTTATTTTACAGGTTTCAAAGCCTTGCACGTTCCAAAGTACCTGGACCTTTGTGTGGCTCCTAGGAGATAGCTTCTGAGCCCTTGCTATATCCTTCCTGCCTGATAAAAGCATTTTCGTATTCCTGGGCCTTGAGTCCTGCTAGATAATTCATGCTAATGATGAAATTTAGGGTGGGGGATTTGGGCCACACAGAATCGGGTGGTCTGTAGAGGGGCTAGAAATTGAGTTACTAAGGTCAACCACATGGACAGTCCATGCCCATGCAACCAACTCAAATAAAAACCGTAGACTCCCAGGCTCCAGTGAGCTTCCCTGGAAGACAGAGTGTCTTGTCACTCATTGTTTCTAGAAGAATCTGGCACTGTCTGAATCGCTCTGCCGGAAGAGAACATCTGGAAGCATCTTCCTGGGCTTTCTCAGATGCTGTCCTATATGCTTTGTATCTTATGCAGTCCAGGCTGGCCATGAACTTGCTATGTTGCTGAGGATGACCTTGAACTTCTGCTCCTTCTGCCTCCACCTTCTGAGCTGCTGTGGTTACAGGCATGTGCCTGTTTTAAACAGACCTGGAAATCAAAGCCTGAGTTTGCCATATGCTAGGCAAGCACTCTTCCAACTGAGGCACATCCCTAGTCCTTACCTTTGCTGATTTTAATCTGTATCTTTTTGTGATAGAAAACTGTAACTATGAGAATAAGTTTCTCTGCTTCCTGTCAGTAGAGATCATTAAAACTGAATCATGGAACTTAAGAGTGGTCTTAGGGACCCTGATGTCTCTGAAACACTGAACTGAATAGAAATATATCTGGAGGGGCTAGAGAGATGGTTCAGTAGTTAAAAGCACTGGCTGTTCTTACAGAAGACCTGGGTTCAAATCCCAGCACTCACATGGCAGCTAACCATCAGTCACTCCAGTTCCAGGGGAATACGATGCCCTCTTCTGTTCTTTGCATACACTGCATGACAGAGGTGCACTTCCATACATTCAGGCATAACACTCACACATAAATACGAAAATTTAAAAATTTAAAAAAAAAATCTATCTGGAAAATCCTCCCAGGCACTCAGGAATTGAACAGCATTCTGAATTATATACAGGTCAAAGAAGTTACGTGTGAGCAAGTTCATGAATATGTTGAGGAAAATGGAAGCTCATTTCTCATGGGTATGGGAGTATGGAGGAAGGCTGCTTGGACACTGCATCATTGATCTAGGCTGAGGCAACAGTGTGGAGTACACCAAAGCAGATTGTTTGGAAGTAAGCGACTGTGGCTCTCTTCCTATGCTCGAGAATAGCACCTGAGAGCTGTGAATGGTGGGCTTGTGCCCTGACTAGCACTTGCAGAAGCCCCACATGCTGAAGGATTGTGTCTACCCATCTGCATTCCAATGTGACACATGCTGTCACTCAAATCTTGTGGTGCTGAAAATAGAACCTGGCTCATTGAACATGCTGGGCAAGAGTTCTACCACTGAACTGCATTCCAAGTTTGGCCTCACTATGAAATTACAAAGATAACTTCCTGCCAGTAGGCACTTTTTATTTGAGACTTGGAACAATAGCAAAATAAACAGTCAAGTCCTGTGTTTTGAGTCAAGCTTATTCCTACAGCAAGAGAAATGGGCTCAAACTCTCTGGAGCAATAAGGGGATCTGTAGGCTCATTGGAAGATCGGATGGAGATCTAGGTCATATTTTTCTGGATCTAGAGCTCAGGTGACATCACTGGAGCATCTCTTCTTTATCCCTCAGGACTCCCTGCTAGTGGGCATGATGGAAAGAGATGGCTCAAGGCTTATCTCTGGCTAGTTGGGGAAACCCAATGGAGAATAAGCATGCTGGAGCCCAGAAGTGGTCTCTGGTTGGTCTCCAACTAGCTCAGTTCTAGGGGTGGAGGAGTGCAAATGTTCTTAACTGGTTAGCCATCTCTCCAGCCCTTTTTGTTTGTTTGTTTGTTGTTTGTTGTGAGATAGCATCTTACTTTGTAGTCCTGGATGGCCTAGAACTCACCATGTAGACCAGGTTAACCTAGAACTCATTGAGATTCACCTGCCTTTGCCTCACAAGTGCTGGGATTAAAGGTGTGGGCCATCGAACCCAGCCAAGCTATATGCTCTTGACTCAAGGAGTTGGAGCACTTTGATCAGCAGCTTCTGGAACTAGAAGAACTGCAGGATTCCTAAAAGAAAGCACAAAAGAGAAGCCATCAAAATGATTAATAATAATAATAAGAGTAATAATGAATCTCCACTGCTTGTCCTTGCCGCAGCCTCTTTGTAAAGTTCCGATTTCTGTTTAGACCTCCCAGGTGGAAATACTTTATCTAATAACAAACCTAGCCTAACCACTTTGCCCTGTGACCTGTTCCTGTGAGGTCTGCTAGCCCTCATGTACAGTTGGTCAGACCTGAGCCTAATATCTTACGCCATCACGCCCATGACATGCTCGGCAGAGAGTTTGAGCCCATTTCTCTTACTGTAGAAATAGGCCTGACTCAAACACAGCCCTTGACTATTTATTTTGCTATTGTTCCAAGTCTCAAATAAGAGACTGTTCCCTTAAAACTCCCAGGACCTTCCAAGTAGTCCCCAATTGATACAGTATGTCCTCAGCTGGCCTTCCCTAGTACAGTAGTCCTCAGGCAATACATGCCTAAGGCAGAGGTGTCCAAGTATACCCACAACAGAACCCTTCCTGGCTCAGTCTCCAAGCCCACCCTTAAAGAAAGGAATGATTTGTTTAGACATTTTGTCTTTACTGATATTGCTGAATAAAATCTCCCTATCTAAATTGTGACCATCCTGGCTTTTGGGAATTTTGAGACTCTAAAATCCAATCCCTCTGTGAGCTGATGCACCCAGGTCCTTCCAAGGAACATCTGAACCTAGAATATCCACTTTGTCTCACAAAATGCAAGGAGAAAACAACTGTATTCCAGGTATCATTCTAAAGGTTGTTCTTGAACACCCTCTACCTTAAAAACTCATCAACAGGGCTCTGGAAGTGGTGGTATCACCTTTGATCTCAGCACTCCTTTGATCTCAGCACTCCAAAGGCAGAGGCAGGTGGATCTCTGTGAGTTCCAGGCTAGCCAGGGCTACATGGTGAGAAGACCCTGTCTTAACAAAACAACAACAAACCAGGAGCTAGATAGATTGCTCAGTGGTTAAGAGCACTGACTGTCTAGGTTTGGTTCCCAGCACCCACATGGCAGCTAACAATCATCTGTAACTCCAGTTCCAGGAGATCCTACACCATCTTCTGGCCTCCACAGGCATTGCATGTGGTGAACTTACATGAAAACACTTATACACATAAAATAAAAATAAATTAATTAGAATAAATAAGTAAAAACATCGTTAGCAGGGATGATATGCAGCTTAGTAGTAGATACTTACCTAGCATGTGGCAGGCCCTGGGTTCAAGTCCCACTACCCCTTCCCCCAAAAAAGACTCAGCAACAGTCAGGGACTCTGAAATAGGAGTGTGCAAGAGAATCGTGTGTTTATATTTAAAATGCAGATACCTGGGGCTGAGCAGATGGTTTGGTGGGTAAAATGCTTGCCATGCCAGGATGAGGACCTGCGTTCATGTCCATCCCCAACATCTAAAAAGCCAAATGCAGCATGCATGTCTATAATCCCAGCACTGGGGGGTGGAGACAGGTGGATCCCTAGGGCTTACTGGCCAGGCAGCCAAGGAGAACTAGTGAAATCTAGGTTCAGTGAAAGACCCTGTCTCAAAAAAGTGAGGTGGTGGAAAGCGTGGAGGCTCACTCCTATAATTCCAGATCTTGGGAGATAGAGGCAGGCAGATCAGGAGTTCAAGATTAGCCTCAGGTATATAGCAAATTCAAGGCCACGTTATGCTACAGGAGACTGTGTCACACACACAAAAAAATAGGTGGTGAGGCATTGAGGAAGACACCTGACATAGACCTCTGGCCTCTACATGTACCCACATACACATGTGCACACACACACACACACACACACACGTGCAGGCAGACATGCAGGCATGCATGCATACACACATACATACAGATTCCTGGACCCGAAGACGGAAACGTGGGGCTAGCTGGCTGCTCACGTGAGTAGCTGAGTGAAGAGAGGCCCAAGCAAAGGAAACAAGCCAAATACCCCAGCCCTAAGACAGGGAAGTGTTCCAGGACACTTAGCAAAGTGAGCAAAAGGAAAAATGGCAAGAGCCTGAAAAAGGAGCGAGGCCCAGAATGGGCAGGTCCCCGGGTGGTAAGGAAACAGGGTTTTATCTAAACCACTGAAGATCTTACGCTGGGGACGATGGATCAGATTTTCATTTTAAGAAAATGACTTGGGCCAGGTGCTTGATTGAAATTCCCAAGCTCTGGAGGGTTTACAATGATGGAGTCTGAGAGGATTTTGAACACTGACTTCAGCCCTGGTCATTTCACTGCCTCTGTTCTCTTTTGCTTTTGTTCTAGCTGTTAGAGTCCTTACCTCCCCCAACCTTTTGTCATTGCTGTTTGAAAATGAATTTTATTGTGAAAATAATATGATCTCAATATTCAAAATTTTAAATCACCCAGGAAAGTAAGAAGAAATTACTAACCAGCAGCCCACTATACTAAGCTACTGGCTGGCTACATCTTGTACAAGAAGCCTCCTGTCACACATGCACCTTAATAATGTGATAATTTCTTGGTGCATATGTAAATGTGTTTTGTATGTATGTTCAGGTTCATGTGGATATGTTCATGGGTATGTGTGTATGTGTGGAGTTTAGAAGTCAGAGGTTGACATCAGGTTGTTGAGGGAAAGATCAGGCAGGACACTGGAAGTACACAGGTAGTAGATACTTCATTTAATCTGTAGCCTGGTCCAGCAGGGTCAAGCCCCAAAATTTGGACCCCAAAGGGAAGATACACATATCTTTTATTCCTTAGGCATTGGGTTACAATGAGAAGAAAACTCACATATTGATTGGCTCCCAATAAAATCTTAAAACCAGGGAAATTATTATAAATTTAGAAAAGAAAAACATGTCCCCCCCCCCAAAAAAATCCCCTGTCTGAAAGTCATTGCAGAAATCCCCTGAGGCAACAGAATTAAGGAAGCTTCATCAGGACACAAGGCAAGTGGTTCTAGCTAGCTGTGTCAACTTCTAACAAGAAACTTGTCAGCTGAACTTTGCTGACAGTGAAAGAGCAAACAAGGATTACAATCCATATTTTTCCTTAATATTTCATCAGGTTCTACATCAAGGTGTCTTTATCAATTGCTCTTCATCTTAATTTTGAGACATGATCTCTCACTGAGCTCACTGATTAAGCTAGGCTGGTTGGTCAATGAGCTCCAGGTATCTGTCCATCTCTGCCCTCACTCCACCACTGGAGTTATCAGATACCGGCATCAGCATCTGGCCTTTACTGGGTGCAGAGAATCCAACCAAGGTCCTTGTGCTTGTAGAGCAAGCAATTTACCCACTGAGGTACCTCCCTAGCCCCTGTAACATACTTTCTTTTCTTTTTCTTTCTTTCTTTTTTTGTCTTTTTCAGACAGAGTCTCCCTGTAGCCCCAGCTGTCCTGGAACTATGTAGACCAGGCTGGCCTTAAACTCACAGAGATCTGCCTGCCTCTGCCTCCCGAGTGCTGGGATTAAAGGCATGTGTTACCATATCCAGCGAAAATAAAATGTTTTTTAAAAAAAGAAGTTCAAGGTCATCCTCAAGAACATAGTGAGTTCAAGACCAGCCTGGATTACACTAGATCCTGTCTCAAAAACTTTAATAATGATGATGGTGGTCGTGATGGTGGTGGTGGTGGTGATGGTAGAGCTATGGGGAGCTTAGAAAAATCTAAAAACAAACAAAATCTAGAATATTGTTGGCATTCCAGACCTATATGTGGCCTGCATTCAGTGAAGGGGAGCTCAGCCTCAACACAATGTCTATACCACTCATGCATGTATCTTAAGTCACAGAGAGGCCTTTTAGAGTTTTGAGGTTAGAAAACATAAGTAATTTTCCTAAAAGTCAAGAGAAGAGCTAAGGGATTTAAAAATTAAAATACCAGAAAACACACTTCAAACAGAGCTAAAAATGAGTGCAGCAATTTCCTCCCAGCAGGGAATGTGATGCCTGGGCAAAATTCCATTGTTTATTTTTCATGGTCTTAACCTGAGCTACACAAAAAGCAGACAGCAGTGACAGGAAGTGCCTTCCAGCATCCTGGTGGGGATGGGCTCCCCACATGAGGCCTCTAGAAGTCTCAGGATTAGCCAGGACTCCTCAAAGAAACTTGCCCCAAACACTAATTGCATTTTCAGCCACATCTTGGATTGATGACTGACTCAGTTTCTTGGCTCATTATCATCTTAATTTCTGCATGTCATAAGACTTAATTTTTTTCCACTTCCCAATGGGAAAAGAAGTTCAATACAGATCATATGCTCTTTATTTTTAATGGCATATTTAATTGCATCAGTGTGGTGATGACGCTTTTCGCACTTTAGCCATCAAGTAGTTGAAAAGGAAAGTGGAGATCTCAGAAATCCTGAGCGCTGTCTCTGCCACTAGTTGCAGTTCTCAAGAAGACTATGCCGTGGCTCAGAAAGGAAAGAACAAAGCAGACCTGCAGTCGGGGAAGGTGGCGCTTTCCTTGATAGTGGTGGAATGCAGATGATGGGTGGATGGCATGCGCTGTGAACCTGGTGGCCTTACAAACATCAGCTTGGTTTTATTAGCAGAAAACAAACCTTGGTTATGCAGGTGACTTTTACGAAAGGATTCTCACTCTTTTTGTGTGTGAGAGAGATAGGGTCTTGCTATGTAGCCTACTCTAGACTCAAACTTGAAATCCTGTCCCAGTCTCCTGAGTGCTGAGATTATAGGCATGTGCCACCACATTTGCTTAAGAGTCTCATATCTTATGCTAGGAGAGGGCATTTTTGTCATTTTCCAGAACTTTCTCTTCCTTCCTTCCTTCCTTCCTTCCTTCCTTCCTTCCTTCCTTCCTTCCTTCCTTCCTTCCTTCGACAGGTATTGGAAGGTAAGCTGGCCTTGAACCTGCTGTGTAGCCAAGGATTACTTAAACTCCTAATTCTGGCTCTACCTCTTACATGCTATATTACGGGTCTATACCACCACCTGACTCATTTTCCAAAATTTTCTATAGGAAAGAGTTACTGACTCTGGCCCAGTTTGTTTTAATTACATAAAAACTTAAAAGACAAAACAAAAACAAACAAAAAACAAAAACAAAACAACATTGTGTATACCAGGCTGTCCTTGGATTCACAGAGATCTGCCTACCTCTGCCTCCTGAGTGCTGGGATCAAAGGCATGCACTACCACACCTGGCTTATTATAAAAGCATTTTAAATGCTTAAAATGTCAACGAATTACACATAAAAGTCCCTTTTGAGGCCCTTCTCCCCAAATCCCATTCCCATTTCTGTTTTAAAAAAATTATTTATTATTTTAATATATGTGTATGAGCGTACTGCCTGCATGTATGTGAGTGCACCTGTGTCATGCAATGCCTGAGGAGGTCAGAAGAGAGCCTCCAATTCCCCTGGAAATGGAGTGACAGACAGTTGTTAGCGCCATGTGGGCTCTGGGAATGTAACCTGGGTCCTCTGCAAGAGCAGCCTAAGTACTCTTAATATTTGAGCCATCTTGCCAGCTCCCATTCCCACTTCTAATGTAGCTGCTTTCTCAGTTTGATATGCATGCTTCCAATTTTTTTTCTTACTGAATTTTATACATGTATATATATATACATATATATATATGTATGTATATGCATAAAATATCAGGCATTGTTTGGAAGTTCTATTTGCTGGTTTTCTGTAAATGGTATAATACCATATCTATTATTGTATTATCAGTTTGCCCCTCCACTCAACACTATGTCATAGAGATTTTTCTAAGCTTCTTGTCACACTACCTTCTGAAAACAAACAACCTGCTGAACTGCATAGGAGTTCGAGTCAGCTATTGCATAGAGTGTTCTCAGCCGTGCCTTTGTTGATAGGCATCAAGGTTGTTTCTTTTGTTTTTCCTATGAGTAAAAATAATGTTACTGCATGGGCTGAATATTTGTCACCCCTCCCCCCTAATTTGTATGTTGAAATCTTAATCCCCAAAGCACTGGTTATAGGGGGTGGGGCTTTGGGAATCCTTTAGGTCCTGAATATAGAGCACTTGTGAATGGGATTACTGTTCTTATAAAAGAGGTTGGAGGCTGGGTTGTGGCTCAGTGGTAGAGCATATGTTTAGCAAAATTGAGGCCCTAGTTTCAGTCCCTGGCACAGCAACAAAACAATCTCTAAAGATGGAAAAGGTTTGCACTACAGGTTGTAGTCTACCTAGTAGTTTTGTTTCTCCCCTCAGCTCTCACTGGGGAGTGATGGAGTAATTCTGGAACTATTTCAGATACAGACTAGCCTGGGTGCAATCAGTAGACAGAAACCACACAATAATTTGAACAGGGAAAATTGAATATAAGAAAATATGAAGGTGGGCATGGTGTCCACAAGCCTTTGAGCTAAGCACTCAGGAGTAGAGGCAGGTAGATCTCTATGAGTTTGAGGCCAGCCTGGTCTACATAGTGAGTTCCAGGTCAGCCAGGGTTGTTGTAATATGTATAGAATTATTGACTATGGTAAAGGATCAGAGAAATGAGGAATTGGTTAGTAAGAGATGGAGGGAAGGGGCTGGAGAGATGGTGCAGCTCTTTAAAGCACTTGCTGCTCTTGCAGAAGACCAGGGTTGGGTTTCTGGTATCCACATGGAGGCTCACAATTGCCTGTAATTTCAGTTCCAGGAGATCCAACCCCTTCTCCTGGCCTCCCGGGCACCAGGCATACATGTAGTGCACATCCATACATGCAGTCAAAACACTCATACACATAAACATTTTTTTTTAACCTTTAAAAGAAAAAAAAATAGAGGGAACACTTAGGAATGTAGGAATAATGACCTGGGCATGGTGGTGCACACCTGTAAGCCCAACACTTAGGAAGATAAGGCTGGAAGATCTTGAGTTTGAGGCGAGCCTGGGCTACATTGAGAGACTCTGCCACTTTCCTTCCAGAAAGCAAAATAGAAGGAGCAACAACTACTGCTTAGGGCTGAGAAAGACAACCAAGGGAGACCGGGAGTTGGAGAGGGCAGCCTGCTTCCATGGAGCAGGAGCTGAGCTGGACCACAGAGGAAGCAGCCTGCACTTCAGCGGCTGGAAAAGTCACCGGGCGGCGGGGGCGCTGCAGCTCACATTGCAGAAACCAGCTTTACAGCAGGAACACTCACTCCAGTCCAGGTTTCCTTCCTTCCTCTTGCAAGTCTCTTCATCGCCCTCTACTGACAAGATAAGCATAGCGCTAGCTGATAACGGAAAACAGTGAAGTAGATCAGCTCCAGTTTTGCCTATCAGATAATGATAGCTGAATTTGGACCTAAAAGAGACAACAGATTGATAACTAGTAACCTCCACCCTTGGGGTTCTCAGCTTCCAAGTGCTCCTTTTTATATCTGAACTTGGGCTCTTTATGATCTCACCTAACAGGATATTATGTTCATTTTGGGAATGGAGATGCTCTCTCCAAAATCAGAAGGCATACAATCTCAACAATAATTGTATGTATTGCTAGATATATTAATTCTTCTTTATAATTAGTCATTATCCCACTGAATATTCTTTTATCTAAGGCTAAAGTAAAGCCAGACATGGTGGTACAGCCCTATAATCCCAGCACCCAGGAAGTAAAGGCAGAATCAGGAGTTTAAGGTCATCCTTAGTTACATAGTGAGTTTGAAGCCAGCACAGGCTACATGAAACTCTGGTTCGCCCCCCTCCTACATACACAGACAAAACTGTTACTCCATTAACTTTTTTTGGGGGGGAGGTCTTTTTGAGACAGGGTCTTCCTGTAGCCCCAGCTGTCCTGGAACTCACTATATAGACCAGGCTGGCCTTGAACTCATAGAGATCCGCCTGCCTCTGCCTCCCGAGTGCTGGGATTAAAGGCGTGCACCACCACACCCGGCCTCCATTAACTTTTATAGAAAATTAAAATGGCAAGAAAGAGAAAATAGTTAACATGGGCAATTATATACAAATAGCAGGGAAGTAGAAAATGTAGTTTCTTTAACACATAATTGATACCTGTGACTTCCTTATTCTAATCCCTATTCACTATCTCCCCCACCTTCAGTCAGAATTTAGCTGGTTGGGGTCTTCACCTGGTAGACAGACCCAGGCCTTAATTCCCAAACTCTGAGTACTCAGTAGTGCTGCCTTTTTGGCTGCTATAGTTTTTCATTAACTTTTACAATAGTCATGGAAATATTGGAGGTGCACTGGAGAGTCCCTGAGTTCCAGAGATTGTCTTCTTTGCCCCACTCCCCACCCCCTGTAGAAAAGAAGCCAAATCCTCCCTTTGAAATAGGGATCAATCACTTCAGCCAAGAGAGAAATGCCTTTCTGTGGCATAAGGGATCCAAAATGGCCACAGGACAGTCTTATCATTTTTGTTTTGTTTTTTGTTATTTGTTTGTTTGTTTGTTTGTTTTTGTCTTTTTGAGACAGGGTCTCCTTGTAGTCCCAGCTGTCCTGGAACTCACACTTATAAAGATCTGCCTGCTCTGCCTCCCAAGTGCTGGGATTAAAGGTGTGCTCCACCATACCCAGCAACAGTCTTATTTTTAATGCAATGGAACCAGCCTTGAGTTCCCTCGGAGATTAAAACCTCCAAACCAGCAGAACCCAAATGTGCTGGGAAGAGAAGCAAAGATTCTGCAAGAGAGTTAGTAGGTGGGATGGTGAGAGACACTGTTCCCTTTTCCACAAGGATCTGTTTACTGTGGCTCAGGGGAAGACAGGAGCAAGTAACCGCCTTTAATTCGAAGCATATACTATGTCTGTACAAAGTCTTTGTCTTTCAAATAGCACCATAGCTGAGTCTTTAGTAAAACACTTTAAGTTTCAATTAGGCCTTCTGCCTCAGGGTGATTGATGAGGTACATCACAAAACCAGTGGATTCCCCATTTCACTTCCTTTCCCATGAAATGAATTTCTGATTAGATGCAGTGTTCTGAGGACATCTGATACTGGTTTAATACACTGTTCTGTGAGTTCCCAGTTGTATTAGTGTTGGCAGACTGCATTGTGTGTAACAGAATGGAGGTTTCTCTTTTGGAAGACAGGAGTGACAGGGCAGCAGGGGAGGCTACAATAAACTGGTGACACTGGTTAGTATTAATTTATCGAATGAGCTCATGATATATACATGTCCATACACAGAGAGGAGGAGTAGATATAAGCACACGTACATGTGTACATTAGTGCACACACATATATTTCCTAGTTCTGTCCTTTGAGAGGCACTAGAAGCAATGAGACCCAGTAGCAGAAAGCACACATAGAGCCCACAACTTGGTATGTAAATACGCTACTCCAACAAAGTAGTCATAGATACTTGGAGAAATGGTTTATTCTAGAACGGAACAGGGAAAAATACAGAGACTGAAAACTTTGGAGAACTGGTGGAGGCTAAGGAACTACAGTAACTAAATGCGAAGTGGGATTCTGGATTGAGTTCCAGAAATATGGCATTTTAACTCTGTGGTCTTCCTCTCAGAAACCTATAACTCACACTAGAAAAAAAAACGTCTTGAAGGTGTTCACAAAACACCTAGAGTACTCCTCAAAACTCTCAAGGTTACCAAATACAGTCTGAGAAACTGTCACAACAAAGGTGAGTGTAATGTGATATGTGGTATCCTGGATGGCATCCTGGAACAGAAAGTGACATGACTTAAAAACTAAAGAAACTGAGGCTGGTGAAATGGCTCAGCAGATGAAGATGCTTCCCACCAAGCCTGATGACCTGAGTTTCATCTCCTGGACCCACATGGTGGAAGGAGAGAACCAAATCTGAAAGTTGTCCTCTGACCTACACACTTGGGTTCTGTAGTACATGTGACCCCCCAAAAAAATAAATAAATAGATAAATAAATAAATGTAATTTTGACAACTAAAGAATCTGGAATAAAGTATGGGTTTTAGTAATAATTCACTAGATCTAGGAGGTGTGGCTTGGGTTAAGCACTCATGTAACCTGTTTGAGGCCTTGGGTTCCACTCTGTTCATATGTAAAACCAAAACCAAACCAAAATAAAATAAAAAATCAAACAAAACAGCAACAACAAAATGGGGAAATGTACCATAGTAATGCAAACACTAAAGGACAAGCTGGGATGTAGTTGTCTAGTAGAGACTTGCCTAGCTTCCCTGCCGGAAGGCCCTGGGTTTGATATTCAGCACTAGGGAGAAAAGAAATAGGGAAAACCAGGTACAGAGTATACTGGAATTCTATACTGTCTTCTGTTTATTTTTTATTGTATATGTATGTATATCTATGTGGTGTATTCCTGTGTGTGCATGTGTGTATATGTATATTCAGATGACCCTGGGAAGACCAGAGGTCAACATCAGATGTCTTTTCACATTTTTTAAGATTTATTTTTATTTTATGTATATGAGTATTTCCCTGCATGTATGTGTGTGTAGTGTGTGCAGTGCCCAAGGAGACAAGAAGAAGTATCAGATCCAGGTCCCCCTGGAACTGGAGTTACAGACAATTGAGAGCAGCCATGTAGGTGCTGAGAACTGAACCCAGGTCCTCTGTTCTTACAGAGTTATAAGCAGCAAGTGCTCATAACTGCTGAGCCATCTCTCCAGTCCCCTTCATCTTATTTTTTGAGACAGGGTCTCTCATTGAATCTGCAGTTTGACATTTTTTGCTAGACTGAGTCCAGGGCATTCTCCTATCTCTGCCCCTTGCTGAGGTTACAGATGTGTCACTATGCCCAGCTTTTTACAGGGGTTCTGGGGACCCCAACTCAGGTCCTCATGCTTGTGCAGCGGGCTCTTTACCCAATGACCCTTCGCCATAGCCCTCCTCTGTGTTTCTCTGTCAATCTAAACCTACTTTATTCTTTAAATGTTATTTTACTTTTTATTGTGTGTTTATGCATATGTATGTGGTGTATGATGACTGTATGTGTGAATACAGGTACATGTATGTCACAGTACATGAGTGTAGGTCAGAGGACAACTTTTAGGAGTTGATTCTCTCCTTCCACCATGTGGCTTCTGGGAACTGAACTCTGCATGGCAAATACTTTTACTTGCTGAGCCATCTTGTTGGCTGTGTTGGTTACTTTTTGTCAACTTAACACAAACTAGAGTCATGTGGGAAAAGGGAATCTCAATCAAAGATTGCCTTCATTAGACTGACCTGTGGGCCTGTCTGTGGGCACGTGTTCTTTTCTTCTTCTTCTTTTTCTTTTTCTTCTTCCTCTTCCTCCTCTTCCTCCTCCTCCTCCTCCTCCTCCTCCTCTTCTTCTTCTTCTTCTTCTTCTTCTTCTTCTTCTTCTTCTTCTTCTTCTTCTTCTTCTTCTTCTTCATTTTTTGGTCTTTTTGAGACAGGGTCTCCCTGTAGCCCCAGCTGACCTGGAACTCTCTATGTAGACCAGGCTGACCTCGAACTCACAGAGATCCACCTGCCTTTGCCTCCCAAGTGCTGGGATTAAAGGCGTGCATCACCACGCCCGGCTTTTCTTCTTTTTTAAAAAGATTTAATTATTTTTATTTCACGTGTATGAGTGTTTTGCCAGCATGAAATTGTGCCTTGTGTGCCTGGTGCCTTCAGAGGCCAGAAGAGGGCAACAGATATCCTGGAATTAGAGTTAAGGGTGGATGCTAGAAGCCATGGGTGCTAGGAACCAAACCCAGGTCCTCCACAAGAGCAGTAAGTGCTCTTCACCCCTGAGCCATCTCTCCAGCCCCTGTGGGGGCATTTTCTTGATTACTAATTGATGCAGGAGAGCCCAGCCAACTGTGGGTGGGGCCATCCCTGGGCAGGTGGGTCAGGGGCTGTATAAGAAAAGTAGCTGAGGGGCTGGAGAGATGGCTCAAAGTTTAAGAGCACTGGCTGCTCTTGCAGAGGACCCAGTTTCGATTCCCAACACCCACATGATGGCTAACAACCATCCATAACTCCAGTTCCAGGGGATATGACTCCCTCTTCTGACCAGCATGGGCATTGCACAACACAGGTGCACTTACATACATGCAGGCAATACACTCAAACACATAAAAATAAAAATAATAGGGACTGGAGAGATGGCTCAGCATTTGAGAGCACTGACTGCTCTTGCACAGGACCCGGGTTCGATTCCCAGCATCCACACAGCAGCCTTGAACCGTCCTTAACTCCAGTTCCAGGAGAATCCAAAGCCCTCTTCTGACCTCCAAGGCATTGCATGACACAGGTGCACTCACATACATGCAGGTATATGTATTCATTCATATACATAAAATAAAAATAATCATAAAAAATAATAAAAAATCTTGGAATAAATCTGACGAAAGACACCAAAGATCTCTACAATGAAAATTTTAAACCACTAAAGAAATAGATTGAGAAAGACATCAGGAGATGGAAGGACCTCCCATGCTCGTGGATTGGAAGAATTAATATTGTGAAAATGACCATCCTACCAAAAGCAACAATAAATCTGACGAAAGACACCAAAGATCTCTACAATGAAAATTTTAAATCGTTAAAGAAAGAGATTGAGGAAGACACCAGGAAATGGAAGGACCTCCCATGTTCATGAGTTGGAAGATTTAATATTGTTAAAGTGACTATCGTACCAAAAGCAATATATAGGTTCAATGCAATCCCAATCAAAATCCCCATGACATACTTCACAGAATTAGAAAAATGCATCCTTAAATTCATATGGAGGCACAAAAGACTCCGGATAGCCAAAGCAACCCTGAGCACAAAGAGCAACGCTGGGGGGATTACTATACCCGATCTCAAAATATACTACAGAGCCATAGTCATAAAAACAGCATGGTACTGGTGCAAAAACAGACACATAGATCAATGGAACATCACTGAAGATCCAAACCTGAGTACATGCAATTTCAGCCACCTGATATTTGACAAAGGTGCCAAGAACACACAATGGAAGAAAGACAGCATCTTCAACAAATGGTGCTGGCGAAACTGGCTCTCTACCTGTATAAGAATGAAACTAGATCCTTATCTTTCACCTTGCACAAA
>NW_008352327.1:611895-613596 GCF_000622305.1 Nannospalax galili
ACCTCATTAAACTAAAAAGCTTCTGTACAGCAAAAGAAACAATCAAAAAAGTGAAGAGAAAACCCACAGAATGGGAAAAAATCTTCACCAGAGACACATCTGACAGAGGTTTAACATCCAGAATATATAAAGAACTCAAAAAACAAAGAGTTGAGAAACCAAATGATCCAATTAAAAGATGGGATAAAAGCCGGGCCTGGTGGTGCACACCTGTAGTTCCAGCACCTTGGAAGCAGAGGAAGGAGGATCTCTGTGAGTTCAAGGCCAGCCTAATCTACATAGTGAGTTCCAAGAGGTTTAACATCCAGAATAGATAAAGAACTCAAAAACCAAAGAATCGAGAAACCAAATGACC
Source organism: Nannospalax galili (assembly GCF_000622305.1). Taxonomy (NCBI): domain Eukaryota; kingdom Metazoa; phylum Chordata; class Mammalia; order Rodentia; family Spalacidae; genus Nannospalax; species Nannospalax galili. The sequence continues at coordinate 612,251 of NW_008352327.1, forward strand.
CAATTAAAAGATGGACTAAAGATCTAAACAGAGAGTTCTCAAAGGAAGAAATAAAGATGGCTAAGAAACATCTCAAAAAGTGTTCAACATTGTTAGTAATTAGGGAAATGGAAATTAAACCCACCTAAGGTATCACCTTACCCCAATCAGACTGGCTAGGATCAAGAGAACAAATGATACCAAATGCTGGTGAGGATGTGGAGAAAGGGGAATGCTCATTCACTACTGGTGGGATTGCAAACTCATGCAACCTCTATGGAAAATAGTGTGGAGAACTAAAAATGAACCTACCATATGACCCAGTTATACCACTCCTTGGCATATACCCAAAGGACTCATCCTATTGTAGAGACACTTGTACAACCATGTTTGTTGCTGCACTTTTCATAATAGGTAAGAGATGGAAGCAACCGAAATGTCTTCAACTGATGAGTGGTTAATAAAAATATGGTATATTTGCACAATGGAGTTCTATTCAGCAGTAAAGAAAGATAAAATAATGAAATTTGCAGGTAAATGGACGGATGGGATGTAGAAACTGTTATACTAAGTGAAGTAACACAGACTCAGAAAAACAAACGACATATGTTCTCCCTCATATGTGGCTCCTAGCACCAAATTCTTTTAAATTCTAGGTCCTTTTAATAAGAAGATGCTATACAGCAGTCCCTTCTGCATGAAATAACTGCCATCAATCATGACTTCAGCTGAGCCTGATCACTAAACATAGTCACAATGGGGCTAGCTGACGGTTGAGCTCATTCATTAGAGTGCCAAGCAGGGTCACTGGATCCTCACCTCAGTATCCAGCCAACTAGTCCAGCCTTGGAAGACAAAAGAAAAATGAGGAGGAACCCAATAGAGGGATGCTTTTGGAAGCCCTTGTCAAGAAACTCCAATGGATTTTCATATGAACATTTGAAAATTGCCCTGTTCTGACTTTTTTCTAGTTCCCTGTCTAGAACTTGTAATGCTAATTACTCTTGCCTTTACTTCTCCTTCACATCTCCCATTCATGATTCAAGGACTTTCTTCTTCCCTTAGAGACAAGAGTTATGCAATTTGGGAGTCTTAAGAAGTACTTCAATTGCCTCACCTTGCGTCCCTGTTCAGCATGGAAGAAGCTAGAGCGCTAAGGTCCCTATTCCCTATTCAGAGGATGGTGTGATAAGAATGGGAGGTAGGAATTGGCTCGGTAGTTAGGGTAAAAAGACCCCAAAGAAATGTAGCCAGTTTCTTGGGCTGGGCATGGTGGCACATGCCTTTAATCCCAGCACTTGGGAGGCAGAGGCAGGCGGATCTCTGTGAGTTCAAGGCCAGCCTGGTCTACATAGTGAGTTCCAGGA
>NW_008352327.1:613948-621607 GCF_000622305.1 Nannospalax galili
AGCCAGTAAGCAGAGTTCTTCTCCTGCTTTGGACTCCCTGGATGATGGATTGTAACCCTTAAGACAAATAAATATTTTTCTCCCCAAGTTGACTTTGGTCAGTGTTTTATCTCAGCAACAGAAAGCAAACTAGAACACTGGCCCTAAACCTGCTTCTGTGTGTGTGTGTGTGTGTGTATGTGTGTGTGTGTGTGTGTGTGTGTGTGTGTGTGTTTATGCATGCGCTCATGGGTTTGAAAACTGAACCCCCAGCAGCAAGTGTGCTTGGCAAGTGTTTGACCATAAATTATGCTTCCAGGCCTTGAAACGTATTCTAAATTTTTTTTAATGGAACATTAGCGAGAACACTGGTGAAATTCCAAGATCTATAGATGACTATGTCATATATTACATTAAAATTCTGGCTTCAGTGATTATGCTTTGATTATATATGAGGTAAATCTTAGAGGAAGCTGGATGAAGAACATTTTAGTACTCTTTGAACTATTTTTGTAATATTTCTATGAGCTTAAGTTATTTTATTAGAAAAGAATTTTATTTGAAATGAGCTTGAAATGTCGCCACTTTTAAGGAAGAGAAACCCAGTCTGTGGGCCTGTTCACCATTCTGTCTCTTGACAATGCACGCATATTTTTGCAGGAACTGTGAGAGAATCCAGTACACATACGACTGGATTTTATGGAGAGCACTTTGGAAGTCATGAACAAAGTTTGGAAGCGCAAGGGAGGCAGTAAATGAGACGGTCTGGAGGGTCCCTGGGAAACACTGTGAGACATTACATAATGGCAGCCAGCGGGGATGGAAGAATTTATTACAGATTTCCAGTTTAAATATATCTGCTTATGTGCACTGAGAAAGGCCAATGGAATCCTACAATGAAGGTAGGGGTGAACGCCTGCCTTTGCGCAGAGCTGACCTGCCCGGGCCTTCACCTGCCCGCAGGGATGCAGGGATGCCGCGCTACTGTCCCACCTGAAGCCTCATCTGGGCTCTGGTGGGGAGAGAAAGCTGCTTGGGGCTTCTTAATGCTGTTCTCTGGTGCGTTTCTGTTGCTGGTGTGGGGCTGACTTATCTTGCTCATGAACTTGGTTCACTGCCCTGCTCTGTTTTTGCAATTGTTACTCTCTTCTCCACCTGTACCAAAATTTAGCTTATAATTAGAAATTTAGAATTCCTTGTTCAACAACATTGAGCAGAATACGAGTCCGGGCACACTGCGGATGTATCCGCTAGGGGGCGCGAGTCTGCCCCGCAGGGAAGCTCACACCCTCCAGAGCTCTGATCTTGTGCTCTGGGCGTGCAAATGACTGAACTGTGAGGATGATTACCCGCTAGGATTTATCTATCTCCCTATAGCCCCAGCTGGCCTGGAACTTACAAAGTAGACCAGGCTGGCCTGAACCTCACAGAGATCTGCCTGCCTTTGCTTTAATCCTTTGCTGGGATTAAAAGCATGTGCCTTAACGTGCATGAGTGTTCTGCCTGCATGTATTCAAGCGCACCTGTGTCGTGCAGTGCCCTCAGAGGACGGAAGAGGGCATCAGATCCCCTAGGGTTGTTAGTCACCATGTGGGTGCTAGGAACAGAACCTGGGTCCTCTGGAAGAACAGACAGTACTCTTAACCTTTAACCTTGCTGAGCCATCTCCCCAGCCCCAAATAAACCTTTTTTTTTTTTTTTAAGGACAGAATTTCAATAATGATCCTGGTTATTCTTTCATTCAACAAGTATGTATCAGCTGGGGGTGGTGCATACCTCTAATTCAAACACTCCTGAGGCAGAGGCATGAGAATCACCACAAGATTGAGGTCAGCCTGGACTACAGGGGGAGATTGTCTCAAAAATAAAACAAAACTAAACAAAAACCAACATGCAAGTTTCAAATGCTGGCTATAGCGACTCCATGTATGTCATTTGAGATATAGAGACTTTTTTTTTTTTACCATATAGCACCAATCTGTCCTTTAGCCCTCAGAGTCTGCTGGCTACTTTTAGATTCAAACCAGGGCAAAAGCACAACCAGTGGGTGTCACTCAGCACTTGCAGAAAGAGGCCCTGAATTCTATTGCCAGCATCTTTAAACATCCAGAGCCCAATGGCTGCCTGTCTGCCTCTGCAGACTGCTCTGCCTCACCTTGTTCCATCCCTCTACAGCACCTCAGACTCCACTGAACTCTTTCAGTACCTTGACATTACTATGCTCTCTACTGTCCCAGGGCCTATGTTCCTGCCACCTAGACACTTTTCCTCTCTCTGCTTCCCTTTCCTCTACCCAAGCAACAAATTCACTTGGAATTTCAGCCCAGACTTCCCTTCTTCAGAAACATTCCACTTACTTGCATTTCCTTGGTCATATAGCTGCTGAGGTAATGCAACTCTTGCTTGTAGGGTCCATGACAACTCGGACAGTGTCCTCTTGGAGAAAATGTGTTGTTCACACTGGCTCTGAACTGGTATAAGTACTGATATGGTGCAGACTTTCCACAAGTACTTATTGGATGAGTGGTAGGTAAATAGGGGGTAGCCTATAGGTTCCAGACCATTGCAGATCCAAACCAGGTGTTCCTTCCAGGAGGCAGAGGCAGCCATCTCCCCAGCTCCTGCCTCTAGGCCTGCTGGTCTCAACTTCTGGTTCACTTCCTGTAACAGGCACTAGTGACCGTGTACTATTATAGCTAATTTGTTACTTTAGATTCGCAAAAAAAAACAAAAATAAAAAGTCCTCTGATGCTTCATCCTGATGGCTTTGTGAAAATGTGGGCATCCAGAGAGGAAGAGTTGCCCCCAAACACATGGTTGCTGAGAGCAGGCATTTGATCTCACTGCCACCACCCATTTAAAGCACCAGTTCTGGATAATTGCGGACTACTTTGCACCTACATTGCCGAGTTGGTCCTATGTCCTAGATGGCCATGCTTTGGTCTGGCTAGGTCCAGGAGTCTCGGGGGGAGGCTTGGGGTTAGTTCTGGGACCTGGACTGTGGCGCTCCCTCACAGTTGCCGCGGAGATTTCAAGTACTTCATTTCCTTCTGGGAAAGAAGTAGAAACCTGGAGTGTGAGGCATGCCTGTTATCCCAGGTGGAGGGCTGTGAAGGTAGGAGGAGTAGTTCAAAGGTCAGCCTTGGCTACTACATAGGGAATTCTAAACCAAAATGGGCTACGTGAGGCCTTATCTCATAAAAGAAAGAAAAAGGTGGAAAGTTCTGTTAGCTGTGAACTCATACAGTGGTGAACCGTTAGGCCCCGGTACTTCAGCGTGAGGATTCTAGGATTCTGGGGTGCGGAGGCAGGTCCTGACCCAGATCTTCTATGCAGGTGGTCTTTGGGCAGTCCCAGCTGCTGGAAGGGCCGGCTCAGGGACGCCACAGTGGCGCTGACCCTGGAAGAGTCTGAAGGGATCAGAGGAGTCTGCAGACTCTCTAGGAAGGCAGGGAGCAGTGCTTGTAACTGGAGCTATCTTCCGTGTGCTCATTCTTGGCTTCCTGGTACATGATGTGCAGATGATGCCTTCTAATCCAGTGGGGCCAAGACTGCCGGGTTCCCACAGAGCAGAGGTGGTTTTAGTTCACTACATAGGTGAGCCCAAAGCACTGGGGAAGCCTTGCAAAATCTCAGTAGGGTGGTAGACTGGGTGAGGGGGTAAAGGAATCCTTTACCTTTTTTTCTTTGTTTTGTTTTTTAACTTGTTAGTCTTTGGTGGCCTTGTATTTTGTTCTTTGGTTTTTGCTTGGTTTTAGATTTATTTTTATTTTATGTTTCTGAGTGCTTGCCTGCATGTGTGTGTGTTTATCATGTTTGTGTCTGGTGCACATGGAGGCCAGCAGAGGGCATTTAATTGCCTGGAACTGGAGGTACAGCTAGTTGTGAGCCACCATGTGGTGGTGGGAACCAAATCCCAGTGTCCTAGTTTGCTTGCTATTAGCTGTGATAAACACTGACCAAAACCAACTTGGGGAGGAAAGGGTTCATGTCATCTTTACTTCCAAGGCACAGTCCCTCTACTGTCCATCTTTGAGGGAAGTTGGGAAACCTGGAAACAGGAACAGAGCAAAGACCATGGAGCAATGCTGTTTACTGGCTTGCTTCTCTGGCCTGTGTTCAGCCTGCTTTCTTATGCAACTCAGGAGTGACACCATCACAGTGGGCTGCACTCTTTTAGCATCACTTAAGATCAGGAAAATGCCACACAGACATGTCTACAGGTCAATCCAATAGAGGAAATTCCCAATTGAGGTTGCCTCTACCCAGGTGTGTCAAATTGACGATTGTCGCTATCCAATAGACCTGGTCCTCTGCAAGAGCAACAAATGCTCTTAACTCCTGAGCCATCTCCCTAGCTCCTGCTTATTTATTTTCAGACAGGATCTCTATTTTTATTTAGCCCAGATTGGCCTAGAACTCACTATGTAGCTCAGACTAGCCTTGAACTTGTAGGGTCCCTCCTGCCAAGTGCTACTTGGATTATAGGCATGAGCCATCACACCTGGCTTAATGTCTTGATTAGTTCAGAAAACATGAATTCCTTTATCATAACACCAAAGATAAATTAGAATTTCAGCCCACCGATTCCAGTCTTTAGTTATTTGCCGCTGAAAGAGACAAATTATTTCCATGATCATTTTACCCTCTCTCATGTTTCATGGGATAATTTGATTCCCAGTAAAATCCAATACTTGTCATTAAGGGTTTTTCTTATCTGGTTAGGTTCTTGGTAGAGTGAATAAATACAGTTGATAGATTTGTTGTTCCTCAGCAGCATTTTTAAATTTATGGCCATGTTGGGAATTGAACCCAGGGCCTTGCACATGTCAGGCAAACACTGTACCTTTGAGCTACACTCCCAGCTCATCAGCCTTGTCTTGGTGCTGGCAGTTTCTTGCCTATTGATTCGTGCCAAACAGAGTGCCAGGCACTGAGGGCAGAGTAATGAGCCAGGCAGGAGTGATAAGGATGGCTGACACAGTGACTGGCCACAGGCCATCCTGTGCCTTTGGGGAACCTTCCAGGTTCATTGCTGGTCACCTGCACAGCAGTGGGGCCCTTCAGCTGTCCAGAGGAAATCTTGATCCACAAGGCCATGTGGGGTCCTGGCCCCCTTCTTTTATCTTAGTTTCCAGGATTGGACCCTTAACATCCTCCCCTGTAGCCCTCAACATTCCAAAGAATCAGGATAAAAAGAGAAGAGACTCAATAGAAAAGACCAGAATGGTAAAGACGTTTCCAAAAGCTGATTTATTACCTTCATTTCCTGACCAAATTTGACCCTTTGATGATTGTTACTCCCCTCCCACTTTCACAAATGCTCAGGCCTTTGCCAGAAGGTGAACAACAGGACTTCTCAGTCCCTGGCCCTGAGGTATGCCTGTGGTTCCAGTTCTAGGCTGGATGTTCAGGGTTTTCTGTCTGTGCCCGCCCGCCACACTTGTTTAGAAAAGTCCAGCCGTCTCTGGAGTCTGCAGCATGTGTCCCAAGGCTGTCAGCTAGCGACAGGCAGACTCTGTAGTGAGTGATGAAGGTCAACAGTGGGCAAGGTAACAACAGAAAGAATGGGAGCATGGCTCTACCTTCCTTGTCACAAAGTCACACGATAATGTACATAAAACCCAGAACACATAAAACCCATAAAACACTCCTCTCCCCAATGCCCTTTGTAAGGTGTGCTCTCTGTGTCTCTGTGTCTCTGTCTCTCGTCTCTGTCTCTGTCTCTCTCTCTGTCTCTCTCTCTCTCTCTCTCTCTCTCTCTCTCTCTGCTCCAAGGACTGCTTTCTTCTTTTTTCAGAGTGCAACTTCAAATGAAGGAAGATGGGCAAATAGCCAGTAAGTCCACTCCCAGCCCACTGACATCTGGCTGGTGATGGTAGTTTCTTGCCTACTGATCCAGGACAGGCAGAGGGCAATCTCCGAGGGCAGAGAAGGGAGCCAGGCAGGAGTGGGGGTGGTGGCTGAAATTAGCACCACCTCATTAGCAACCTGAGAAGCAATTAGGAAGACAATGAGATAATGAGCAGTTTGGTGGTAGTTAATGTCCTTTAATCAGACATTGCAAGGTTAGGAATGTATCCTGAGAAAACAGTGGGTAAATGTGCTAAGATAACTGTGTGGGGATAGTTTAAAATCATTTATTATAGCAGAAATCCCTGGGCCTAGTATTGGGCAGTGAGTTACAGAGCAGGTCTGAGCAGGCATGCATGTAGATTATAGTCAGTTACCTCCCTTTTCCTCAGTCTTTGACTGACACCCAGTAATTCTGACCACATCTCAGTCTGTGGCCCCTACACTTCACCCTGGATTGGATATCCTCTACTAGGAGAATTTTGAATGGCCAGAGTTATACCAAGTATGAGGGAGAGTAGACAGAAAAGCACTGAGCTGCAGCACCCTCAGAGGGACACTATGCTTCCTGAGGTCTACTCAGAGAAGGCTCTCCAAGAAGCAACCTCTGCGGACACTAGCTCACCTGGATGACCATCTTCTCTGGGCATGTCTGAATTCCTGAGTACCTGTTTGGAGGACTCAGCTTCCATTCTCCCTCCCTTTCTCTGTCAATAATGCCAACTATCAGTCATTAGTCTTGGGTTCAGGAGAGGCTGGCTCTAGTCCCTGGTAGAAGGGTAGAGACATTGGAGCTGTTCCCCGCAACTTCATCAGCCTTACAACATGAATCATCTTTCTCTGAAAGGGTAGCAGGTAAAGCTGTGGTCATCTTGGCCTTGATGGAGGGTTTAAATACAAAGATATGTGGGACCTCCCGGGAAAGTGCTAGAAGCCCATGTTAGCAGCATCTGAGCTGAGGGTAACCCAAAGGGAAGGGTTTCCGAGCTCTGGAATGCAAAGGCTGCCTTGTTGGATAGACAAAGGTGAATCTTCAAGAAAGAACACCAAGGTTCGGTCAAGGGGGGAATATCAGTAGAACTGGCCCCAGATAGAGAAGGCAGAATGAAGATGGGAATAGATTCCATTCTCGAAAATCATCACCGAAGAGCTTCAACTGGCAAATTCAGTGATCTCTCTGGGTTTAGGGTGGAGAAATGTACTGGAAAAAGGGAAGTCAGAGATAGTCATGGCAAAGCTGTTGCAAAGGAGGAGGTGGGTCCTGGCTGAGGGAGGACACAATGGTGAGGGGTGGGGTTCAGGTGCACAGATACATGACAAAGGGGTAGGGGGATTATAGTGTAAAGTTGTATATTTTGGGTACTACAATACCCTAAAGGCAATCTCAGCCTCCTTTTCAAGAGATCATACACCACAAGGGTAAGTTTGACATGTGTCTGGTAAAGAATACTTTTTACAGTCTGTTCTAATCATGTGACCTTACACAAGTCAGTTCATGGTTGTAACCTCCACTGGGTGCTTGCTATGCATTCACAGAATTCTCTGTGGGTGAGGATTCTTACCCTTCATTTCAGCTTCCAGGGAAGCAAGTCATTTGTACTAGGCTCCAGTAGTTAATGGAGATCCAGGATTTCTCTAGAGGCCATGTTATGCTAACAGTAATACTGACACTTTCCTAAATGATTGGTAGGACCCAAGAAAGAATTTGACATTTGCAGAACAGGTATTTATTAGTTAGTATTATTTATTTATTTATTTATTTATTTATTTATTTATTTATTTATTTTTGTGCGTGTGTGTGTGTGTGTGTGTGCGCGCGCGCGCAAG